>NW_027069742.1:867781-870937 GCF_002906115.3 Quercus suber
TTGCCCTCTCAACATATGAGAAAGAGTTGCTGGCTTTGGTAGTTGCAGTGAAGAAATGGAGACCCTATCTCCTTGGCAGATCCTTTGTGATTAAGACAGACCATCAAAGCCTTAAGTACTTATTGGAACAGAAGATTGGGACCCCTGCCCAACAGAAATGGATTTCTAAACTCCTTGGCTATGCATTCTTGGTGGAATATAAACATGGTAAAGAAAATCTGGTAGCTGATGCACTCTCAAGGAAAGAAGTTATGAAGGATGGGGAGTTTGAGTGTACAAAGGTGGGCACCTTGTGTATGATTTCGTTTCCTAATCCTACTTGGTTGGAGGAACTTAAGCTGACTTATGCATCTGATGCTGCAGTTCAGAAAATAATCCTTGCCTATCAGTCTGGTAGTGACATTCCAGCTGGGTTTACTCTTCAGAATGGCTTGTTGTTTTATAAAGGAAGGTTGTTTGTGGGTAGTGCAGCCCAAGATTTGAAGGCAAAGGTGTTAAACCAGATACATGCTAGCCCTTTAGGAGGTCATTCTGGCTATCTAAAGTCTTTTCAGAGGCTTAAGAAAGACTTTTACTGGACTGGTATGGTGGGAGATTTAAAAAAATTTGTGAGGGAATGTGATACATGCCAAAGGTTGAAGAATGAAACTTGCTTACCTGCTGGGTTGCTGCAGCCATTGGCCATCCCTGAGAGACCTTGGTTAGACATTAGCATGGATTTTGTGGAAGGGTTGCCTAAGTCCCAAAAGAAGTCAGTGATCTTTGTAGTGGTGGATAGGTTGACTAAATATGTGCATTTCATCCCATTAGCTCATCCTTACACAGTATTTATTAAAAAACTGTTACTAAAATTAAAATGTAGAAAGTTTAAGAAAAATAATAATTGGAAAAATTATTTTATTTATCTTAAATTTAAATCTAAATCCAAATCCAAATTTAGGTATCCAAATAATAGAATTTCAAATCCTTCATTATATAAAAAGACCCAAACAGGGAGTTTAAAAATCAATGGCTTTTTAAAATCATTGATTTCAAATCAAGCTTTTAAAATATATTCTTCATTAAAATCAATGAGTCTCAAATCAAGCAAATAGAGTGGTTGCATAACATTTTTATTGTCATTTTGGTCTTGCAAATAGAGGTTTCAAAGGGTATTTTGGTCAATTTTAGATTTCAAAGGTCCTTAGGTGTCAAAGATATTTCAGTAATTTTTAGGTTTTGGGGGGCGTTACGATCATTTTATAGGTTCTAAGTGTATTTCAGTAATTTTTTAGGTTACGAGGCCATTTCGGTTAAATGTGAGAAAAGCACGGTCAAATGTGATGTTAGTGTTGCCTAATGTGATGTTAGTACTACCTAATGTGATAACGGAATCATGAAATGTGAGAAAAAAAATAAGGGAACCACCGAATGTGACAAAAGTACAATCATATGTGATATTGGTATTGCACAATGTAAGAATAGAACCGTCAAATGTAAGAAAAAATAAGAGAACAACCAAATGTAACAAAAGAACTATCACATGTGATATTGGAATAGCACAATGTAAGCAATGGCGACTCCGGGAATTTTTCCCAGGGTATTCCTATAAGTTCCTAAGAATTTTTCCCAGGGTAGCAAAATAATAAACAATAAACTATAAATTCATTGGAAATATTAATAAAATTATTAATTATTGTTATTTAGTTGTTTCATTAATTTGCTTGTTTTTTATAAACTATAATTTGTTATATTGTTATTTTATTAATTATAAAATTATTAATTGTTGTTTAACTTAACATAATTTAATTTGTTTGTCTTTTATAATGTATTGATTAATTAAATTATTAATTATTGTTTATTAGTTGCTTTTTCTGATTAATTATTAGTTAATTAAATTATTGTTTATTAGTTGCACTAGCACACATCTCATGTGCATTTATTTCCCCCAATTCAATTATCTCACTCAAAAGACAATCCTCATACCTAATACCCCAATCACAAGAGCCAGTTGCCAATCAGAAAATTTCACAATTACAAATCACAATTCACATTACACTAAAAGACAATTAATATCATACCAACACCAACGGATAACATAAAGCCAAATTCAAAAAGTCAAAAACCAAGCAAAATATTAATAAAGTTAAAAGTTTCAACCAATCACAAATAAAAGTTAGTCTTAAAGAACAAAGAGAGAGACTCTTATTCATTTCATTTCAGTGATTTCGTATAAAAAGAGAGAGAGAGAGAGAAATTGAGAAAGAGTCAGAGAGAAGTAAGAAAAATGAAATACCTCACTCCTCACAGTTTCTCCGTCTCACTTTCACACGCCCCCATAGCTATTTCATACAAGCTCTTCAAACCCTAAGCTCCACCACCGGAGACCCAAAAGATGCCTCCAAAGCTCGATCACTCACAAGTGGTGGACGTGTACGTTCGAGTCACCGAAGGTGAGGTCGGAGCGGCGATCAATCCACTTGGTCTCTCCCCAAAGAAGACCGGAGAAGACATAGCCAAGGAAACTGCCAAGGACTGGAAGGGCCTTCGCGTAACGGTCAAGCTAATGATCCAGAACTATCAGGCCAAGGTGTCTGTGGTGCCCTCCGCCACCGCACTGGTCATCAAGGCGCTGAAGGATCCGAAGTACGACTGGAAGAAGACGAAGAACATCAAGCACAACGATAACATCCCACTCAACGATGTCTTCGAGATCGCTAAGGTGATGAAGCCTAGGTCTATGGCGAAGGATCTTAGTGGGACTGTGAAGGACATTCTGAGAGCTTAGGGTTTGCTTTAGCCTTTAGTGATTTTTGATTTAGTGATTTGAGGTTTCTGATTTAGTGATCTGTGTTGGTTTTTTTTTTTTTTTTTTTTTTCCAGGAACAACTGACCTAGAAAAAAAATTGTATATAATAATTAACTTTTTTTTATTTGTTCACCCTTAAAATAAATTAGGAATACCCTCAATAAAAATTAGGAACACCTTCAAATTAAAAAAAAAAATTTATTTGTTCTACTTTCAAGAAAAAAAATAAAAGTCCAAAAAAAAATTTTTTTGAACTAAAATCTAAAAAAAAAAAAAAATTGTAATAGAGCAAACGACAAGCCCACGGATTCTCTAAAAAAAAACATACGGCAAGCCCACAGTAGCAACCACGGATTCTCAAAAGAAGG
>NW_027069742.1:871443-878435 GCF_002906115.3 Quercus suber
AATGAGTCATGATTATGTTTGTAACTGTTCATACTCACGACCACGGACTTGGATCTGGTCACTGTGCAGTACCCTGTCAACTTTTTCCACCTCTTGTAAGTTTTAATTTTTAATTTTTAATTTTTTTTACTTTTATAACTTCATCTTTAATCTAACGACTGATATTAAAAGTAATCTTTTTTAACTTTTGATTAACATTAAAAAAGTATTTCAATCAGTCGGCAACAAAGGTGGATCCCGATATCTATCGCGTAGACAGAACTGTAACACTCGGTTCCTATAAAAAATAAGAATAAAAAGTTAGAAACACTCGGTCCCATCAAAAGAAAAGAAATGTTGAAAAGTCGGATCCGAAACTTTTATAGCTTATCGATTCATTAATTATACACGCACGGAAACTAGGAAAAACTCAAAGATTGATTCTGTTCTCTACTATTCTCACGTGCGTACCCCTCACTTTTATACCTACTGTTGACTGTTGAGTGATCAATTTACCATCGGACTTGAAATATTTATAGCTTAATTATTGATTTATCAAGTACACAGCACGGCTATAGGGTGCACCACAAGGATTGATTTTGTTGTCTCTATCCTTTCTCACGTGTGTATCTTTAACTTTTAGATAGGGTGAAAAGTGGGATGGAAAATAAAGAAAAGAAAATGGAAGAGATTTTGTTGGATGAGATTAGTGTTTGGTTGAAGTGATTTTGGAGGGAAGAAAATTGTGAAATTCGTCCTTTGGGTCCACCAAAACGTAATATCTCCGAATTAAGGAGAAAACATAAGGGAAAATAATGATGGGTGCTTCGAACAAAATTGGCCTTGAGCAATATTCATTATTCTCCCACCGAGTTTGCTTCTTTCATTTTTTTGTCATTCTGTTCAATATATATATATATATTTTTTTTTGGTCATTTTATGATGTATCATTTGTTGTGTCATGCTTTTTTTTTGGTGCTATTTTTTTTTCTTTTTTCTTTTTTAGTTTTTTTATTTTTTTAGAAAACAATTTTGGGTTCTTGAAGTACCCATTCATACACAATTTTTCAATAAAAACATAATGTGTTACTTTCTGTTTTATCTAATAGAGATATAATGATAAATTTATATAAACTTCATTTTCTATCCTCTTATTTTTCTTCTCAATAATAAAATTAAAAAAAAAAGATTTTTTCATCCCTTCACTTTTCATCCCTTCAATCAACACATGTGAGAAAAAACTAATTTTTTTCTATCTTCCAACTTTTTCTTTTCTACAATCAAAATGACCCTTATAACTTATTAATTTATAAGAGCATTCACATCAAAGATGTGAAAAATTCTAAAATGCTATTTTATAAGTGAAAACACAAAAAGGGACACTACAACACAATTGTTATATTCAGACAAATATAACTCAGCTATAGTATGCTGCTAAAGATAGCAGCTTACTGTAGCTTAAAATTAAAATTAACAAAAATAAAAAATTATTGTAGGCCAACTGTCCTTTTTTTTTTTTTCTCTTTTTAGTTTTTTATATTGTTTATTGTATAGGATATATTATTTTATTGTATTGTTTATATTATTTTTATATGTTATATGTTAAAATAGAACCTTTAACGTTGGGTGATTATAAAGTAAGTTGTTAAAATAGAAAAAAGTGGCTTTTCAGTTACTAAAATCTATATTTTTTAGATGTTTTGATGTAAATGCTCTAAAGTAAAGACCTTAATTGCTTTTTGAGTTACAAAGTGACATGACCACTAGGCCCACTTATTGATTTATAAAGCAGGAACACTAGGACCCGCTTGTTGATTTATAAGGCATACACGCATGGCAATTAGGAAGAGAAAATACACCCTATTTCAGGGATAGGTTTCCTCCCTCTCATAAATGGTGGGGCCCACTTAGCTATGAGTGGGATATGAAACGTGGCATACCTCCTCTAACTAGGGTGCTAGGTGCATTCAAAGGCTTTTTTTTTTTTCTTTTTTTTTGGGTAAAAAAATTAGGAAGAGGACTTGAACCCGAAACTTTTATACTTTATTGATTCATAAAGTATACAGACGGATATGCTTAGCAACTAGGGTGCTGGGTGCTGAAATAATTTTTTAATTTTTTTGGTAAAAATAAAAAAGGTTGGAGGACTCTGGGAGCGAAACTTTTATACTTTATTGATTTAAAAAGTATACACGCACGGCAACTAGGGTGCATCCAGAGATCGATTCCATTGTCTCTACTCTTACGTGCGTATCTAGTATAATTATCTAGCTTCCATTCAAATATAAACCCTTCAGGACCACCAAGCTAAGCCCTCCAACGAAGGATACAGTTGTTGAAGAAATGCAGAGACGGGTTGAGCTTACTAATGGTGTTAATGGGGTTGGCGAAAAAGATGATTTCAACCCAAGTGCGCAGCCTCCATTAAAGGTCGAGAATCCATGGAGGTATGTGAGTTATGTTATCAGAGATGTCTTTGTGGTCTTTGCATTGGCAGCAGCTGCAGCCTACTTCAACAGTTGGTCTTTTTGGCCTCTCTACTGGGCTGCTCAGGGGACCATGTTCTGGAATATATTTGTTCTTGGACATGATTGGTAATCTCATATTCGTGAATTCTTTCACTTCTAAAATCTAAAACTATGTTATTGACTTTCACATACATTTGCATTAATTAACTTGAATTTGGTTTTCTAATGAACAGCGGTCATGGAATCTTTCCCAACAACCTCATTCTAAATAGTTTGGTGTGGCATATCTTTCATTCTTCAGTTCTTGTAGCTTGCCATGGATGGTGGGTGTGATAACTTTCTTAACTCTAAAAGAAAAAAAAAAAAATCACTAATCTATTGGCTTATTTGTTTAGATTTAGCTTTAAATTGCCGACATTTCATGATTTTCACTGCATGCTCTTGAATCCTACAGGAGAATTAGCCACAGAACTCACCACCTGAACTATGGGAGTGTAGAGAATGACAAGTCATGGTTCCCGGTATTATCTCTGATCCATTATTTCAAAAAATATCAACTGTCAATATTTTGTTTGACGTGATTCTCATGAATATCATTTAACAGAAAATGGAAATAATGATGAAATTAACGCTCTTAGAATTTTTTTTTAAAATATTGAAAAAAAAAATTAACTCAAAAATCAAAATTTTACTTATAAATAAAGAATATTTTAACTTCCTTTTTAATAAATTGTTTTATAATTTACTCAGGCCAAGAGCGGTTTTAAGAAAATCCTTGTCCTTTGGGTTAGTACAATTTATCTCAAACCTAGATTGCTAGGTTAAATAGTCTTAGCTCAATTAGCTAAGGGGACATCCAATGGTGGACAATAACCGAAGACCAAACTGTCAACAGATTCTATGCACAAGAAGTCATGTACTTTTCTTTGGATCTCGTATCTGGCATTTATAACTACCCAAAATTTTGATTTGACGCCAAGCCTATAGTAGATCTATAGCGTTCTTCTTCTTCCTTATCACACGTGCAAGATCGATCAATATAGTGGCTCCTAGTTATTCTATAACCTCATCAATTCTCTCTACCAATAGATTCTGCCTGCTATTATTGTGTGTGAAGTATTCTCTTTCTACGCGTTTAGGTCGTCGAGTACTAAAGAAAAGACCTTTTTTTTTTTGGGTCAAGGTCAAGCCCATGCAAGGCTTGCACAAAGTTTTTGTCATAGTTACGATAATTAATGTTCATAATGTAGAATATTTTTTGCGTCGATGTGAAGTCATGTGACATCCCAAAATATAGAAATAAAAAATTATATGGCAATCATTTATTATTTGGAGGTACAAAATTGTGTAAATACCATTATTGTTGGTGACAGTGGTGAAGAGCACTATTTAATAGTCTGTTTGGATTTAGAAGAGCAAAATAAAGTAAAATTAACTTAAAATTAGCATATTTTTAGCTAAATTTACTCTACTTCCCTCAACTCTTCCTCTTCCTTTCCTCAATCCAAACAAGCTATAAGAGAGAGAGAGATAATATGAAGACAGAGAGAGAAAGTGGAGAAGTGGGGATTGTGATGAAGAGAGCTCTTCAGAAGAGAGCTAGAAAGAGAGTGGTAATGGTGGTGGATAGGTGGAGTGTTTTTCAAAAGGGAGCATTGAAGAGACATAATGAGAGAGAGAGAGAGAGAGAGAGAGAGAGAGAGAGAGAGAGAGGGAGTTAAGGTGGTGGTGGTAATAGCTTTTTAAAGAGAGAACGCAGGGAGAGGAGAACACAAACCTTTGGTTTGGACGTACGATGGTCTGTATGAAATGCATGCATCCTTTGGGTATGTGTGTGGTGTAAGGAATTTTGTGTAATAAATGTACAGAGGCGTAAATTCAAGATTTTAGTAGTTTACTTTTGGGAAGTTATAGTTAAAAAAAATAATAATAAACAAAAACCAATAATAATAATAATAATACTAAAGTCTTAAATTCAAAATGAAATTAAAATATTGATTCTCAAACAAATGAAATTAAAATTCGCATTTATTTAGGGACAAAGTTTTGCTACAAAATTTTTTTTTTTTAAAGAGTTTCAACCTATCACGTATGGAGTCCACTCTTGATAATAGCTTAGTTTAACTACAAAATTGATTATAAACTAAGGTTACAACTTTACTCAATAAAATAAATATTATTACATATTTTGAAAATCCAATTATTGAATTGCATGTTTTTTAAGCCCTTAATACACATGTCAAATAATGTGTTAATAAGATATTATTTACTATATGATCTATAAACTTAAATTTATGCATAATTTTAAAATACAAAAACTTGTAATTTAAACAATTTATTGATAACATAACTATTGATTTTTAACTTTCTAGAAATTTTACAATATTGGAGGAAATAAGTAGAAAATGTAATTTAATAGTGGATTTATCAAAATTCAACTCCAATAAAAAAATATTGAGTAAAGTTGTAATCTAAAGCTACAATCAATTTGATAGCTAAACTTTGTCATTTATTTAGTGTTAACAAGATATAAACAAAAACTTTCTCAAAAAAAAAAAAAAAAAAAAAAAAAAAAAAAAAAAAAAAAAAAAAAAAATTTTTTTTTTTTTTTTTTTTTTTTAGGTTCTATGGGCATTTCAATCAATTTTTAGGTTTCAAGGTCATTTTGATCATTTTCTAGATTTAGAGATATTTTGGAAGTTTTGGGGGGTATTTCAGTCTTTTTCTTAGGTTTCAGGGTATTTCAATCATTTTCTAAGTTCTAAGAAAATTTTGGTAAATTTTTAGGTTTTGGGGTCATTTTAGACATTTTCTAGGTTCTAAAAGTGTATTTTTGTCATTTTTTAGGTTTCAGTGCCATTTCTATCATTTTTTTTAAGGTTCTAATGGTATTTTGGTTATTTTTAGATTTTATGGGTATTTTGATCATTTTAAAGGGTATTGGGTAGTATTTTGGTCATTTTGAAAATTTAGGTGCATTTTGGTAATTTTATAGAGTTAAGCGTATTTTGATAATTTAATTGGATGGATTTTACCTATAATAATTGGGTTGGGTGGAGTTTAACTTACAATTAATTAGTTGAATGTATTATAATGGGTAAGTGAGTTTTATGTGCTCCACCCATTTATGCCCAACCAAAACCCATTTTGAGCTTGCATGTAAGCCATTTACCAATTGAAGGCATGCAATTTGTCTATGCAACTGCATAACTTTCAATCCAAGTTATCATTAAAGTTGAATTGAATCTTTGGACACTGTAGACTACAATTTTTTTTTTTTTTGACTTAAGGTGTAGCCGTGTAGCAAACAAGTTGAAAGGTATAACTGGCAGAAACCGATTATCCACGGTTTAAGCGTTTTGTTCTAATGAGCCTCTCCATTACGATCTTACAAACCCATCAACTACAAAATATTGACTTATATATAATAGCACCTCCCAAAACTATCAGATACGTTCAAGGCGAAGCAACAAAAAGGAAAGAGAAATGAGCGGAGATGAGAGTATTACAGTCACCCCATCCGGGCTATCCCTATTAACCTTTGAAGTTTGAACCTTGTAGAGTTCCTTAAACAAGAATGAGACTTTTGCTTCTTTTTATAACTAAGCACACCATTGGGCTCCCCACCTTTTTCCTTTTTCTCTTTTGTTAATTCAATAATTATTCCTTTTCCTCAATAATTACAATGAAGAAGAGAGAATTTGACATCTAAATGTTTCCACTAAAAACAGTAAAGCACCACGAAGGTTAGTCTAACTGTCGCCCTTTTTTCTATTTCTTAATTACAACTATTTTGGGAACCCAAATCAATTGCTCAACCCATTTAAATAACCCAAAAAAAATACCAACCTTATTGTAAATTTTGAATTGACAATTGAGAAATGAGACTTCAAGACAGATAGTCTTAATTACGTTAAAACCTATAACAAAATGTCAAATGAAAGTGACAATTTTTCGTAAGCCCTTAACCAAAGATAGAATCCAGAATGCAGGCTACATCGCCAAACAGAAACCAAAAATCCACATATGACAGACATATATAAACATATCTTTGATCATTAAATCACAATAAAAAATAAAAATAAAAGAACTGTCACTACAAAATATCTACTCACGTAGTACACAAAAATGTGTAATTCAATGGAGAAGCTGAAACATGCCATCAATGTTTACCAGAAAAACGAGGAAGTTGAAATTGCAGAGTTTTCATTCACTCGTTAGCAATCTTCAATACACGTGGTGTCCAGACTTCCCATTAAACACACTGTTTCTGTTGTAGGAGCTGACACCCCCACATTCATGCATCCTAACAAACTTCTTAGAATCTCCAGCAAAGGTTGTGGATATTTTCGAAATCTATAAGAAATAAGGTTAGCTATGAGAAAATTAAAACAGGCATGTATACATAACATGAAGATAGAAAGCCCTGAACTTATCAACTCAATTAAGCACAAGAAATTTCTAATAGATCTCAGCTTTCTCTTTGAAATGTCAAGGATGCTCACTAGGGAAATCCATTGCAATACCACAGTTACTATTTGGCCC
>NW_027069743.1:0-157200 GCF_002906115.3 Quercus suber
AGTGTCAAACATATTATATATATATATATATATATATTGGATCATAATCATTTAAATCATTTTCATAAACTTAACTACCCGACCCTTAGGGCTAGCCATTTATCTGGTTATGTGTCCCCAGGTACAAACATCAGGGTACAGTTCATCTGATTCTGTGTTAGGTACTCCTCGGCCTATGCCGAGTACAATGTTACACTGACTTGATCCACAATAGTATACCTTTTTGTTTGAAATTCACTTTCTTTCTAAAAACATTCTTTTCTTAAAAGTACTTAGTTTCCTTGATAATCATTTCCTTGAAAAAATCCATTAATCACAAACAGAGGTTATAAACATCTTGCATATCCACGTGATTTACTCTCCATATCTCACTATAAAACATATGTATAGTTTGACAAAAAACGTGCATAATTTCAAAGAAACATAAGCATAATCATGTTTATCAAAAAGCTTTGTTTTGAAACACATGTTTACAAAAATATGGGCTGCTAGACCCTCATATCACAATCCCTTACCTCAAGGCAATGCTTTTGCTCGTAGTGGAGTCCCCTACTGGTCTTGTCCTGCCCCAAAATAAAAAACGGCCAATTTCATTATTAAGCACACTATTCAATTCATGGAGTGTTCTAATCCATAATTTCGTTACTTACACCCTCAAATTCCTATACCTATTAATTCTTCACCCTAACTAGGCCCCTAGGAATTCCTACAACCATTCCAAATGCAACCAAACACTCAAATATGCAGTTACCAGATTAAACATTAAAATACACAAAACTGTGCACTAATCATTGAAAACTATAGTTGCAGGGCTTATAATTTTTCCTTTGTGTACTAAACAGTAGAACCAAGGTTCATTAACATTCATCCGTACTCTATACATACTAAATAGAGCTCCCACAAATTTACAACTCAATCCATTCACCCTAACTTGAGAAATAAATCCCCAAAGTTAGGTGGTACAATTCATTCTTACTGCTTTATCCAGCAATGTGCAACTTACTTCCAAACTTCAATTGAGTACTAAAACACATCAACATGTCATGCCAATTTACAAGGAGCTACCCTATATGTCTAACACATGCCATAAAATTCTGAAAGCCAGATTCTAAAGCTACAATTTTACAAAAATCATACAAGCTAGTACACTCAAATCTGCCCCAACAGATTTGAGGTCTAGATAGAAATTCCACTGTAAATTTTATACTCATCCAATTGGCTTGGGACCAATATCAAGTTCGATAGAATTGCAATTTAGTGTATCATCAATGTCACTTAGTGCTAATAAAAGCACAAATTTTACTAACCCTTTGTTGGCATGATCTCGATCCCTTCAACAATGAGGCCAGTCTTCACGTTACCAGCTTCTACCTCCGTAAGTCTAATCTGCAGTTCATCATTTTCTCCTCCCTCAGTGAAAAACTGACCCAACTCAATCTCTAACCATCCATCTTCTCTCTGCTTGGGACGAGAAGCATGCTGCTGTGGTGGAGGTTCAATCCGGTCTTGCTGTTTTGGCTCCATGACAGACAGGCCCAATCCAACAGTTTGTTGATGAACTTCACCACCTCCAGTAGTTCCAACTGACGCCCTTGGAGGAGGGTCATCAAATCCATAGGCTCTATCCGTCCTTTTGAACACAAGGTAAGCAGCATAGTTTGTTTTCGGAGATAGCATGGAAGTACTCATCCTGCCACTGATGTCAAACCACCACACAAAACGAAGTTCCGCTACGTCTGGGAACCTGTTTGATTTTTACATGTGCACAACTAAGAACTTGAAGAAAAAAGCCTAAAATTAAAAATAAAATAAAATAAAGGAGTACTAAAACAGAATAGATACAGACCTGGATTCTTCTGGTAGAGAAATCCAATTCCAATACTGAGGAGTGTCACCATTACCCCATATAATGCTCAGCTCCCTGGCAGAGAGAAGGTAACATTTCTTGCCACTCAATTTGTCCAAGAAAATGCTCTGCTAGAAAGAAAGAAAGAAGATTAGCATAGATATATATACATGGTTCTATTCAGCATGGTGCTGCTTTCACTGGCCACAAGCATACATTCAACAGAATGTTTCATAATTTGATCTCAGAGATAACAACTCCTATTTGTGCTTTATTAGTTTTTGATTCTGTTCATCTATAACTAAATTCATGCATGATCACACATAACAAATTCAAACCAAACACAATTTCGAGAGTCCATAATGAAACCAACCCACCCAAAGATTCAAACCGACAGATCAAAACATAAAATGGGATGTAAATATCAAAACCCACAAACCAAACCCAACAAAAAAGATTGTATATTCTTGGAAGCAAATAACATAAGATATCATTAATAGCTGAAACGTATGTACTTCAGTAGCTCCAGCAATGAGGATTGGATTATCGGAGAGAGAGGGGTAGAGCCGTAGAGGTGTTTCAGAGAAAGGAAATTCAAGGGAGTCACAGATCGGGCAATGATGGCTTGCCAATCAGACGGCAACATTCTCTTCCAGACAGTGTCTGACTCGGCAGCAGCACGGAACAGAGGATAAAACGCACAGGCTCTGCCGGCGTCCTTAGGAGTCGTCCATGATAGAATGTTGGCTATGCATCCCTCTGGTAACTCTGCAAACCCATTCCTCTGGGAAAGAGAAACCATGATCGCTCACTACTCTGTTTCTGTGGCTCACTCTCACACTCAAGGCAATGAGAACAAGAAGCAAAGTGACTCAACTTTCTGTAGACGTGTGGGGAGCGAGGACAAGATGATTAAAAAAATACAGTCAGCAGACGGACGGAGACTTTTCAAGATAATTTTTAAAACCGACTCTGCCTCTTACAAGCAGTGGCCCCACACTGGCGTATTTTTCCACTGTAATGGGACACTGTAAGTGCATTCACAACTCCTCTCATTAAACTATTTTATTTTATCATTTTAAAAACTATTTTATTATTTATATCATACTATTTTACAATATTCTTAATATCCAAACTTTTAATTTTCTATTCTACTCATTTAAATAATATAACTTCCCAATCAAATAATATTAATCCAATCTCTCTCCCATCCTTCTCCTCCAATAGTGATTATCTCTTTCTCATGGTCTCTCTCTTTTAGCCACCATCACCACCACATCTGCCACAAGAATCCCTCCATCGATACAAACCCACTAATATATATTCATGTTTCTGAGCAGATCATATATAACTGTTGGACTTACCAAAAAAAACCCCACCAATACAAAACCATTAGATACAAATCCATCAAATTAACCCATCACAGACCACCCCAAACCCACCGACCCAAACCCATACTGCCACCATCGAGACCATAGGTTTGAAGAAAATGGGTTCAGTGTTGGTGGTGGCCACCGTTACCCATCATTGGAAACCAACGCCAACCTCGGCTCACGACCTCCACGCCTCCACCATAGAAGCTGATTGAGCCTTCAATGTCGTTGCCTCCATGTTGGTCTGAGAGAAAGGAAGGCAGAGTCTTCGGGTTTGAAGAAGAGAGAGCAGGAAGAAGAAAGAGCAGAAAAAAGAAAGAGAAAAAAGGAAGAGAGAGAAAGAACTAAACATTAAAAAAACAATTTTTTTAATACCATTGTGCTACAGTGCCATCCTACATTTGGGACGGTACCATAGCACTATGGCAAAAAAGTTTGCATTTTTACATGTCTCCATCCTCATTGTCTTTAGGGTTTTATTACTGTGTTGTTACCAAATAAATGAATAGTAATAAGCATTTTATTACAATATTTTGTATTCTTTATAATATCTATTCCTATTCCTATGTAATTACTGTTATAGTTTATCAAACGTGCTCTTAGAATTTATTATGAAAGTATTATAAAATATTATAGACATAGCACTTCTCAAATAAATAATAATTTAATGTTAACCAAGTTATTTTTTATTTTTATTTATTTATTTTTTTTGAGAATTTGCTAACCAAGTTAATTAGTTTTGAAATGTGACCGCATTAGCCTAAATCTTAGGTGTTGACTACATTTTACCCAATAAAAAATAAGATTAAAAAAAAAAAACAAAACTATATCAGTTGATTAGAGCCATTAACCCACTTTTTATTTATTGATGGATAAATTATTATTTTAGTCCTTAAACTTTATCAAAAATTCATTTTTCATCCTTAAACTATTGAAAAGTTCATATTTTGTCCATAAGTTATTAATTTTTTTTTATATCCTTAAATTTTACTAAAAGTTTGTTTTTTCATCTCTAAACTATTGAAAAAGTTCTTTTTTCATCCTTATTTTTGTCTCTAAACTATTGAAAAAAATTCTTTACAAAGTTTAGGGAGGAAAAAAGAACTTTTTAAAACTTAGGGATGAAAAACAATATTTTGTAAAAGTTTAGGAACTAAAATGGTATTTTTTTCCTTTATTGAATTATTTGTGTGAGTTGTTATTATTGTAATAGAAAATTAAAAGTTGCATTTTTTTTTTCATACACATGCTTTGATTTGTTTTATCTATGTTCTCTTGAGTATTTATAATTACAACAAGTGGCATTGAATTTGGCTTTCTTAGAAGGTCAACAACATTTCGAGTAGCTTCTTAAACCTTAGGATCTGTTTGGGATTCGTTTATTTTGCTGAAATTGAAAACTTTTTGCTGAAAGTAGATAAAGGTAAAAATTAGCTAAAATTGTATAGTGAGACCCATGAATAGTACCGAAAAGTGCAATAGAACCCATGAATAGTAGCAAAAATAAGCTGAATAGTAAAATAAGTTGACAAAATTAATTATGCCAAATGAACACTAAGAGAAAGATTTTATTAAACAAACAAAATAATTTCAAGAGAACTGTTAGCATCCTCCGAGATTAGAAACAAAACAGGGAGAGGCAACTGCCCAAATTAATTAAAAGAGTCAATAGAATTATTCTTTTTCTTTGTTTAATAGCGTATTTTTCTTAGACTTTAGTTTATGCTTGATGAAATTAAGCACTTTGTTGTTCTCATAACCTCAGAGTGGATGTGGAGGACTTCGACGTTGTGTTTGGTATTTATTTATTTATTTTCCTGGACATTTAAAAATGAGTCTGGTTAGCCGGTGCAAGATTTGCCCGTCCTGACAAACAAACAACTTTTTACTAGTTATATATGTAATAGGTAACTTATGTTTGTGTTTGTGTTTCAAAGAAAAATCCAAATTTCAGACCTATCTTCTGGCTTCCCTAATTTCAGTTCTCCTGATCAAACAAAATCCCAACCCAAACTTCCAAACTCCAACACAGATCAATAAAAATTCCCATGAGCAAACCAAACACAAACCCAGGTAAATGAAAATTCCCACGAGTAAACACCGATCACCAGGGACGAAACTGCTTTGGGGCTGAGGGGGGCTATGGGCCCCCCTCCCCCCCCTAAANATTGCCCCCCACCCCCAACCCCAAATTAAAAAAAAAGTAGTATAAAAAAAATTAAGACTTGCCCTTTAATATATATATATATATATATAAATATAAATATATTTGTCTCTCTTCTAAAATATTTAGATATTAACCTACAAGAAAATAAATAAAATCCATGCCCCTTTAACTTCAAAAAAAAAAAAAAAATATGGATTAAACAAAAATCGCGCACAAAATAAGAAACAATTATTTTTGTATGTTATACTTTGTTGATATGCTTTATAATATGAAATGTTTAAGAAATACTTATTTTGTATGTAATATTTTGTTGAAGATAAAATAGATATTAGTTTTTATTTTCATAATTTTTTTTTTTTTTGTTTTAAGCTTTGGCCCCCTCAGATATAAATCCTGGTTCCGTCCCTTCGTCAGCCTGCCGTGGAGCCAAACCAGCAAGACCAGATTGTACCGCCACAGCAGCAGCAACACACTTCGCATCCAAGTCAGAGAAAAGATGGATGGTTAGAGATTAAGTTGGGTGAGTATTTCAATGAGGAAGGAACAGATTATGAACTGCAGATTAGACTTTTGGAGGGAGAATCTCGTCAGTGGAAGAGGGGCCTCATTGTTGAAGGGATCGAGATCAGGCCAACAAAAGGTTAATATAATTTGTGTATTATCATTGCTGAAAGTCTATTTTGGATACCTTGTTAAAACTGAAAATTATTATTGAAAGTACTATAAATAAAAGTAAAAATTAATTAAAATAATACAGTATGATTATAAATAGTATTAAAAGTACAGTAAAGCCTATAAATAGTAGTAAAAATAAATTGAATAATAAAATAATGCACACTAAGTAGCATTAATGAAATTTGTGTTTTATCAGCATTAAGTGGCATTGATGTACTATCATGCTTATATTGTGTTAATATTTTGCTTTATTGGCAAAATTTTGAACATTAGAAGTTTACTTGTAATACCATATTTTTGCCCGTAATGAAATGATGAGGAGGGTAGTGAAGTATGCAGCTTTGAAAAGCCAAAGAGAGGTCCATTCTGGAGAGAACATCTGAGAACACAGATAAAGCAAAATAAAGTCATGGGACTAGCCGACCTATTATTACCTATTATTATTATTTCAGGAGTAGGCCTGGCAAATTAGATGGTTTGAATGGGTTTGGACCGTTTGGTTTTGACCTGATCGTGTTAGGGTTGGAAATGGATTTTCTGAGGTTAAATTACAAATTACGCCGTCTAATTTTATTCAAAATTAGGTTGGTGTTTGCTAGGAACGAAACTAGAATTCAAACTTACGGTGGTCGAAGTTCTTTGTTAAAAGATTTTAAAAAGTGAAATATCAATACTAGATGTTGACAAAAATACATTATTAGCATTAATTTTTTAATTTTTGTATTTTTTATTTTGAAAAAAAATCACAAATAACAATTTATAATCAAGAGTTTTGTAAATTGTGATTTACAACTATGTTTTTTGTTGGCTTTAATTCCGTGTCAAATTTAATTGTAATTATGTTGAATCATTTCCCTATATTTTTGTGGAATTTAATGTAAGGGTTGGGTGTGAGAGTTTGGTCAAAATTCTGTGAAAATGAGAATTTCGCCACTAACTCATGAGTACCAACCCGTGAAACAGACCACGCGAGAAGCACATGCTAGAATTTGAAAAGTCTTTGACAGGCTGGATTTCACTAGTCATTCGTGACTCAGGCCAAGTTTTGAGTGAAATATTCAAATATTGTACTTTCATTTCTTTATTAATGAAAATTATGGGGATGTTACTTTGATCAAGAAAGAAGAAAATAGCAATTAGAGGAAAGCTTATCAAGAAGTAAATAGCAAGTATAGAAAAGCAAGTCAATGGAATTGTACCGTACCATGAGCAATAAGACTTATAAGTCTTAATCCAACGTAGCAGTAAGTCAATAACAAATAAAAAGTCTTTTGCTAGGAAACTTGGGAGGCTAGCTATCCACAAAATATTTGGTCGCAATTTGCTATTCACAATCAAATGACACGGAGTTATGACTGAGTGGGAGGCCCATGTGGGATAAAAGCACCATTTTTCTACCAAATATTAAAAGCAGATTATCGAGAACGGAACCAGGATTCAAACTTAGGAGGGGTCGAAGTTCTTGTTCAAAGATTTTAAAAAATTGAAATATCAATATTAGAGGTTGACAACAATGCATTATTAGCATTATTTTTTTAATTATTTGTATTTTTTATTTTGAAAAAAAAAATCACAAATGACAATTTATAATCAAGAGTTTTGTAAGTCAATTGGCACGTCCTAATATTTTCAAGGTCTGACCAAGATTAGTCCGATTCTTTATTCTATCGACATCATAAATTCAAAAAAAAAAAAATTATGTACTCTTTTCACATAATTCTATAACTAATAACTTCATAATGCTATATATATAGTTAAAAGATTCTTAAAAAAAATACAAAAAACTATAGTCAAAAGTTCAAATCTATGTCAAGCATTATATTAATAAAATAGCTAGAATAATGGTTAATAATATCATGCATTAATATTCAGTGTAAAAGCCAATTATTGTTATCTTGGTAAGGTTGAGAATTTTTCCTTTCGAAAATTTCAAGTTCGAAAAAATAGTATTTAAAAAAAAAATGAAAAGAGATCTATTAAACAATCACATGATAATGGGCAATAACTTTGAGTCTTTAACTAAGTAAATAATAAAGCTTTTCCCATCATTACATTTATTTAGTTAAGTCACAAAATTTATTACCAATAGACTAATCTCACACATACTTTGGTGGCAGTTTATGTAAGGCACAAAACAATAAATTGTTGTTGTTTCACACATGTATTACCATTAATGCGTACATGCCCAGTGTGTCCCAAAGTTAATAAAACATTAAAAAAAAAAAAAAAAAGCATTCTACCATTCAAAAAATAGATAAATTTTTTTCCACTGGTTGAGTTAAAGACACCAACTGATCCAAGTTGTTGATGATTAACTAGTGTGTGGATGGAGCAATCAACAATATAAGATTTGTCTCTGTGTCTATGAGTTGGAGTCATTTGAGAGAGGCATAGAGCTCTCAAATGAGAGGGAGAAATTAGGTAAAAGTTATTGAGTTTTTGTGATTTGTTTTGCTAGGATTTGTAATTGATTTATTATTTTTGTTTTTGCTTAGACCAAATTTATGATTTGTCCAAAGATTTTTCTTATTATCCAAATATATGTTTATTTTTACATATTTTTATTGTTATCTACTTTTGAGATTTATGGGTCATCTTGTCAATTTTTGGGGGAGGGGGGCTAAGTATATAAATTTTAGAGCTTAAAGTAATTTTTTTGTGTAAATATATATACTATAAGATTTTTTTTCAAAGGTTTTTTAGGGGGGGAGGGGGCCCATAGCCATAATTTTTTTTTTTTTGAATTTATGATGTCGATAGAATAAAGAATCGGACTAATCTTGGTCAGACCTTGAAAATATTAGGACGTGCCAATTGACTTACAAAACTCTTGATTATAAATTGTCATTTGTGATTTTTTTTTTCAAAATAAAAAATACAAATAATTAAAAAAATAATGCTAATAATGCATTGTTGTCAACCTCTAATATTGATATTTCAATTTTTTAAAATCTTTGAACAAGAACTTCGACCCCTCCTAAGTTTGAATCCTGGTTCCGTTCTCGATAATCTGCTTTTAATATTTGGTAGAAAAATGGTGCTTTTATCCCACATGGGCCTCCCACTCAGTCATAACTCCGTGTCATTTGATTGTGAATAGCAAATTGCGACCAAATATTTTGTGGATAGCTAGCCTCCCAAGTTTCCTAGCAAAAGACTTTTTATTTGTTATTGACTTACTGCTACGTTGGATTAAGACTTATAAGTCTTATTGCTCATGGTACGGTACAATTCCATTGACTTGCTTTTCTATACTTGCTATTTACTTCTTGATAAGCTTTCCTCTAATTGCTATTTTCTTCTTTCTTGATCAAAGTAACATCCCCATAATTTTCATTAATAAAGAAATGAAAGTACAATATTTGAATATTTCACTCAAAACTTGGCCTGAGTCACGAATGACTAGTGAAATCCAGCCTGTCAAAGACTTTTCAAATTCTAGCATGTGCTTCTCGCGTGGTCTGTTTCACGGGTTGGTACTCATGAGTTAGTGGCGAAATTCTCATTTTCACAGAATTTTGACCAAACTCTCACACCCAACCCTTACATTAAATTCCACAAAAATATAGGGAAATGATTCAACATAATTACAATTAAATTTGACACGGAATTAAAGCCAACAAAAAACATAGTTGTAAATCACAATTTACAAAACTCTTGATTATAAATTGTTATTTGTGATTTTTTTTTCAAAATAAAAAATACAAAAAATTAAAAAATTAATGCTAATAATGTATTTTTGTCAACATCTAGTATTGATATTTCACTTTTTTAAAATCTTTTAACAAAGAACTTCGACCACCCGTAAGTTTGAATTCTAGTTTCGTTCCTAGCAAACACCAACCTAATTTTGAATAAAATTAGACGGCGTAATTTGTAATTTAACCTCAGAAAATCCATTTCCAACCCTAACACGATCAGGTCAAAACCAAACGGTCCAAACCCATTCAAACCATCTAATTTGCCAGGCCTACTCCTGAAATAATAATAATAGGTAATAATAGGTCGGCTAGTCCCATGACTTTATTTTGCTTTATCTGTGTTCTCAGATGTTCTCTCCAGAATGGACCTCTCTTTGGCTTTTCAAAGCTGCATACTTCACTACCCTCCTCATCATTTCATTACGGGCAAAAATATGGTATTACAAGTAAACTTCTAATGTTCAAAATTTTGCCAATAAAGCAAAATATTAACACAATATAAGCATGATAGTACATCAATGCCACTTAATGCTGATAAAACACAAATTTCATTAATGCTACTTAGTGTGCATTATTTTATTATTCAATTTATTTTTACTACTATTTATAGGCTTTACTGTACTTTTTAATACTATTTATAATCATACTGTATTATTTTAATTAATTTTTACTTTTATTTATAGTACTTTCAATAATAAATTTTCAGTTTTAACAAGGTATCCAAAATAGACTTTCAGCAATGATAATACACAAATTATATTAACCTTTTGTTGGCCTGATCTCGATCCCTTCAACAATGAGGCCCCTCTTCCACTGACGAGATTCTCCCTCCAAAAGTCTAATCTGCAGTTCATAATCTGTTCCTTCCTCATTGAAATACTCACCCAACTTAATCTCTAACCATCCATCTTTTCTCTGACTTGGATGCGAAGTGTGTTGCTGCTGCTGTGGCGGTACAATCTGGTCTTGCTGGTTTGGCTCCACGGCAGGCTGACGAAGGGACGGAACCAGGATTTATATCTGAGGGGGCCAAAGCTTAAAACAAAAAAAAAAAAAATTATGAAAATAAAAACTAATATCTATTTTATCTTCAACAAAATATTAGTTTTGTAGGCAAACTGTTTTTTTGGGATCAGCAGACGGACCCACGTTGGGGCAGAGGGGGGCCATTGCCCCCCACCCCCAACCCCAAATTAAAAAAAAAGTAGTATAAAAAAAATTAAGACTTGCCCTTTAATATATATATATATATATATAATATAAATATATTTGTCTCTCTTCTAAAATATTTAGATATTAACCTACAAGAAAATAAATAAAATCCATGCCCCTTTAACTTCAAAAAAAAAAAAAAAATATGGATTAAACAAAAATCGCGCACAAAATAAGAAACAATTATTTTTGTATGTTATACTTTGTTGATATGCTTTATAATATGAAATGTTTAAGAAATACTTATTTTGTATGTAATATTTTGTTGAAGATAAAATAGATATTAGTTTTTATTTTCATAATTTTTTTTTTTTTTGTTTTAAGCTTTGGCCCCCTCAGATATAAATCCTGGTTCCGTCCCTTCGTCAGCCTGCCGTGGAGCCAAACCAGCAAGACCAGATTGTACCGCCACAGCAGCAGCAACACACTTCGCATCCAAGTCAGAGAAAAGATGGATGGTTAGAGATTAAGTTGGGTGAGTATTTCAATGAGGAAGGAACAGATTATGAACTGCAGATTAGACTTTTGGAGGGAGAATCTCGTCAGTGGAAGAGGGGCCTCATTGTTGAAGGGATCGAGATCAGGCCAACAAAAGGTTAATATAATTTGTGTATTATCATTGCTGAAAGTCTATTTTGGATACCTTGTTAAAACTGAAAATTTATTATTGAAAGTACTATAAATAAAAGTAAAAATTAATTAAAATAATACAGTATGATTATAAATAGTATTAAAAAGTACAGTAAAGCCTATAAATAGTAGTAAAAATAAATTGAATAATAAAATAATGCACACTAAGTAGCATTAATGAAATTTGTGTTTTATCAGCATTAAGTGGCATTGATGTACTATCATGCTTATATTGTGTTAATATTTTGCTTTATTGGCAAAATTTTGAACATTAGAAGTTTACTTGTAATACCATATTTTTGCCCGTAATGAAATGATGAGGAGGGTAGTGAAGTATGCAGCTTTGAAAANGGTTGTGTCTATTCTCATGACAGTTTATAACATAGTACTTAATTATGAAGGGATCGATAGTAGCACCTTTTTAGAGTCGTCAATTAGGATGGGGTTATCGGAGAGACTGAGGTAGATCTGTTTCTTAGAAGACAAATTCAAGATATCCGATGATGATGATGATGATGATGATCGAGCAATGATGGCTTGATAATCGGACGACAAGAACCTCTCCCAGACAGCGTTGGACTCTGCGGCCGCACGGAATATATGAGAAACCGCACACACTCTGCAAGCATCCTTAGGACTCGTCAATGAAAGTGAAACTATGTACGATATGCACCCCTCTGCTAAATCTGATAGCTCTGCAACCAAGGGTGGACCATTTCTTTTTCCTCTCTCTTTTTCCATCATTTTCTTCTCTCTCTCTCTCTCTCTCTCTCAAACTCCCACTTTCTTTTCTTTCTTTGGCTTTAATAATTGCTTATATGGTTAAGGTTTTGTTCATTTTTTGTCAGGTACTAGTCGTTGACCCGTGCTTCCCACAGTTTTTATTTATATAAATTTTGTAAAAAGCACACACGTTATAAAATAATATTAATCATTTTAAAAAAATAATATTTTTTTGGAAAGCACACACGTTATTTCACAAAATAATATTTTTTGAAATAAATTTTGTAAAAAATAATATTAATCATTGTAAAAAGCACACACGTTATAAAAAAAAAAAAATTAATTCTTATATAGAGGTCCTGTATTTATCCTGATTTCAAATAATTCCTGATTATTTTACCCTTGTTAATATAACTTGTATATGTCAAAATGTAAAAGATTATTAAGGGTATGTTTGGATATTGTTTATTACTGAAAATTAAAAATTGAAAACATTGTAACAAAATAATTTTTAAACGTGTGAATAGTGCCGTAGGACCCATTTTTAATAAAATTTTGCTGAAAAAGAGGTTTGTAAGTCTCGTAAACAGCGTACAGGACCCACTGAAAAAGCATAAAAGCCACAAAAAATGCGTTTTTCCAAAAAAAAAAAAAAAAAAAAACCTAGTTGCAGACACAGTGCTTTTCAACACTATCCATATGAGTATTGTAACACCCCGACCCAACTTTATAGTTAACCTATGTGTTCAAGTGGTTAATTATTATTTTAATCACTTACTTTCTAAATTAATATAAGAGTATTTAATAAATATATTATTTTATAATGCCATTGAGTAAGAATTGTAAAGATTTTAAATAATTGAATGGCTAGATGTATTATGAATATATATATATATATACACACACTAAGTATGTACAAAACTATATTAAATGACTTAAGTTATTAGATACATAGCTGATGTTTTAATTAGGCATATGATGCATGAAATGTTATAGTGAAAATTTCACCCACATGCAACCAATTGAAATCCAACACATGTAAAGCCAAAGAACCATGCATGTTGATAAGCCCCAAAGACCAAGACTTGGCCATGCAATGAACAAGCTCCACCTCACCTCTTCTTTGACTTTCTCAAGCAACTAGAGCATCCAAGAAGCTCCTTACCTCTCCATTTCCCACGGGTACACAAATCAGAATTTCTAATCCACTTTGCTCTCTTTTCTCTTAAGGAAAGAGCTAGGAACTCTCTTAAGTCCCCTTTGTCAAACCCACGGGTCCAACACCAAAGAGAAAGAAAACTCCCTCAAGCTCTCTACCTCTCATACTTTTGGGTCCAGCCACTAGGAAAGGGAAATCATTTCATGCAAGAATGATTTATTTCTATTTCCCCTCAAGAACCATAAATTTGGTAAGGATTCTAGCTACTCTCACCTTAGAATCCATGATTTCTTCAAGGAATTTTAGTAATGGTATTTGTGATTTGTGAAATTAGAAAATCATGAACTTGTAAATCTATATATTTGTAGTGCTTTAAGATGCTTTGATATTGTGATATTATAGAACATATATATGCTTTTTTAATGTGTTGGATATAACTTTATAAAGGTAAGGATATATATATATATATATTATATGTGTGTGTGTGTAAAGTGATATTATTCTTTGTAGAAAAATGTAAGTGTGAATGCCAAAAAGTTGAAAAAAAAAAAGGTGGGCTGTGATTTTTCTTCCTTAGTATCACACGTATCCACCCCATGTCCACTCTCCTTATCTCCTTTTGCTGTCCCAAAAGTCTTCTCCCTTATTGTTGGGGACATATTTTTATGTAATTGGCATATTCTTTGACAAAACGCACTTTACTTGTATTTGGGTAAATCTAAGTAGGTTCAAGATAATCATCACAAGTAGTTAAATTGAAGACATGAAGATTACTCAAGAACTGTTCAAGAAAAGTGCAATCTACAAGTCTCGATACCTCTTCGACAGAAGCTCGATCTGTCGAGATTCATTAAAGCTCGATAGATGTCTCGATCGATCGAGTTTACGGGTTTTCAAATTATAGCCACAACGTTTTTATTCTAAAAGGCTATTTGTTTATGAGTTTGTATAATCCTTATTAGATTAGGAAAGCCCAAGGTTTGTGTAAACCTATTTAGAATAGGAGAGTCCATTAAAGCTCCTATTTAAAGGAGGAGGAAAAGAAAAACCTAACCCTAGAGAGTTTCATAAGGTTTTCTTTTTGAAACTCTAGCCTCCTCCTACAGAAGAAAGGGTTCTTGCTGCGTTTCTTGTACACCTTTGGGTTCTGTAACCAAGCAAAGTCTCTTGCACCAACATTGAAGATCTTATTGGTGTTTCTTTGTGAAGCTGCTGTAAATCAACTACAACAATCAAAGGGTTGCTGTGGAGTTAGTCACGTATTGGGATTCATGCAAAGGAGTAAGTCGCGTACTGGGATCCGCGTATTGGTTAGTCACGTACTTGGGAGCCGTGCATAAAAAGGGGGAACTGTCACTATAGAACAAGTCCAATTGGGTATTGGGGTAAGGGTTTAACTGTAGGTTGGTAAGGTACTTGGGATTCTTTTACTTGTAACCGCTTGTTGTGATAATAATGGAGTTTCGGGAGTGGTGACCTGAAAATCACCCGGTGGGGTTTTTGCCGTCAGGTTTTCCCCATTCGTAAACAAATCACCATGTCATTTAATTTCCGCTGCATATTTAGTTATTTAGTGATTTGTTTGTGCTACCACGCGTTTGTATGCTAATTAACTTAATTAATTCACTTGGCTAAATTAATTGGTTAATTTATCACAAGAGGTCAATTCGTTTTTTGGCCTATCACTTATCTTATTTTCTTGGCTGCACCAGATCAGAAAGTCCAGCCCCTCTTTCTCTACTCTTTTCCTTGTTCTTGTTCCTTCTTCTTCCTTTGCTCTTACATGGCAGCCCTCCCTCTCTCACCAAAACAATATATCCCTCTCTAAAGAAGAAATTAAAAGGTTAACACTAAAATTTCAACTTCAAAGTTTGTGGATAATCAAAACTTCATTTGTTAATTTTTACTTCTTTATCCTATATTCTGATTTTAGAGGCTGAACTATGATTCTGTTTCAGTGATTTGAAAGTTTGATGATATTGTGATCAATTGAATGCTTATTAACATATTTTAATATGTATAGTATGGGTATAAAAATACCCAAATGAAATTAAGGCCTATTGCTATTTGTTGATAATTTTGTAAGAATATGTACTGAAGCTGTCTCTGTGACAGATTTGATGTTTACAACAAGAAAAATATGTATTAAATCATATTTTGTGAATTAGGATGCTAGGAGTAGTTTTTATGAATTCTAAGACACACATGGTTGTTATGGAAGGGTCTCACAGTATTTGGATGAGTATAAAAGTCATAGTTTAATTTCTAAGTTGTAAGAAATTCTGTCAGGACAGATTAGAGCATGCTGCCTTGTATGATTTTTAATAAATCATGGTTTTATGCTTTGACAACAAACTTTTTATGGTATATACTGGACATCTAGATGAGTTTCTCTGTAAAATTACATGAAGATTGGATGTGTTTTGATAGCCCATTTGTATTTTACAAATGAGGCATATGCTGCTGGAATAAAACAGTGAACAGTAAGCAACATGCCTAGCTTTGAGGATTTAATTCTAAAGTTAGGGTAAATGATTTGAGCTATAATTTATTATGCTCATCATTTGGTATGTCTGGATCATAGCTAAATTTTTATACCTTGGTTCAAGGTTTAGTACTCAAAGGAGGGGTTCTAAACCATTCGACGGTTGTATTTATGAAGCTGTTTTATTCAGCATGCTGTATGTTGCCTTATGAGTGTACACGATTATATGACCATGCTTAAAAGAGTTTATGTTTATGCATGCATTATTGCCTTAATCTCAAGCCCATTTTGAAATGAAATTGGCACCTCTGGAGATATGATTTAAATATGAGAAGGATGGTATTTCTTTAGGTTGGTACATCATTTGTTGATGTGTACATAATATGTTTGTGAGAACCTCTTTGAGGTGGGATTAGGATTTCCTTGGTTCTAAGAGATAGACTTTGAGATGAATGTGTAAGTTTATATTAAGGAAATATTGGATAGTAATAAGCTTTGATTTTGGATTAGGTGTTACCAGCCGCCAGGTCTAATTAAGCTCCTTCGACTTTAGGCTCTCAGTTCCTCTGCTTTCAGGTAAGGGATAAGTTATATGGGCATTTGGCAAGTCATGAGGTTATTTTAAAGTATATTATGCATTAAAAGGTTTTTGATTAGAGATATGACATGCAAGCATGTTTCAGACAAAGATATGTTCGTAAGCTTTCGAAACCTTATGTATATGATGTAAGCATATTAATGCTATTACTAATTTCACGAACATGATGATTAAAGAAAAAAAAAAAAATAGAAATGCTATTATTGTAAAATGTAATGCAAACTATGAATTTCAGTATGATGAATAAGTATGAAATGTTTTCGGGTTATGTCCTCTGATGATCTGAACTCTGTCAGTAGGGGTTAATTACTAGCTTTCCATGGAAAATGTTATATGATTGGCCATTAAGTGGGACTGGCTCTGCTGTACCCGCCCTTATTGGTTACGGCCAACTTGTGGAGGAAGTCAACCGACCCCCATGGTTGAAAGATATATACTATGATGTGATCCCGGGAATACCTGGCATTGTGGGGAATGTCGGATGCCTAGCACCGTGGTGCTAGAAGCCTCCCAAATAAGTACAGACTTATCAGCTATGGACTAACCAATAAGTATTTATGAACAACTATATTAAATTATTAATTATGAGAGAATTATTTTGTATAAATGCATTGTGAAAAGTAAAAGTTCTCATGAAAAGAAGAAGTTTCTGATGAAAAGAAACTGTTCTTTAAAGATAAAAGTTTTTGAAGTTCTATTGTGCTATAAAGATGAAGCTTTTGATGAAAGTACAAGTTTATGTTAAGAAGTTATCAGATATCTGTTTTTCTTTATGAAACGTTAAGTTATTATGAAAGTTATAATATTTTACAATAAGAAGTTTATGAAGGAAAGTTTTATTATTCTTTAAGATGCTTCCAGTTTAAGACAAAGTTACCGATTATCTGATTTAAGTTAAAATGATTATTTTGTAATGAAAATATATGTGGTGACTTTGTAAGAAATGAAAGAAATTCAATCTGGAAGGTTTTGATAAAATTATTCTAATAAGGAAAGGGAGAACAACTATTTTCCTACGAAGAGCGTATAAGCTATTATTATAAATAGTATAAAATACTATGCATGAAATGATATTCTCCTATCTGAACGTTGATAAAGTGAAATGAATTGATTTACATGCATCCTTATTAAATTCTCATATATCTTATCTTTACTGAGCTGTTTAGCTCACCCCTTCCACTCTTTCAGTCAATAGGTTTTATTTTGGAGCAAAGGGAGCCTTAGTTGAGTTTTGGAAGGAGCTGGTGTTAGTTTTATATGTATAGATCCTAAATTAGTATTTGATGTTTAGTTTAGTGGTGTTGTGTATTTTAGGATCTAATGAAAATTATGTACCTCAAAGCTTTAAGAGATGTATTACGTGGAATTTAGAATTTGAGTAATTGGTGGATTATGTTATTTTTTGAGTACAGTGTAGATGCTCTGAATGTCAAGTGAAAAAGTTATATCTTTTAAGTAAAGAAACAAGGATTTAAATAAAGAGGGAAGCTTTTGCAAAAGCTTTTGTGAAAGTTTTGTAAAAGTTAAGTTGTTTCTTGTTAATATCAGGTTTAAGCTTGATATTAGCATGCCGATCATGGTCACAAATCCGAGTATCGGGTTTGGGGCTTGACAAGTACTAAGTGTACTTGAGGAGCATGGTAGCAATGCTAAGTAGTCTTTTTAATATAATACAAAATAGTCAATACTATACTGGAGGTTATTATAGTTTTGCTACAGAAGGAAATAATTTGGTATTCATGTATGTTGTTGGTATGTCATTTTGTTTTTTAGATAAATATCTAATTAATTTATTATTGTCAATTTTTTCCTCATTTGAGCATTGGACTTATTTCTGTTTTTTAAATTAGATATATAATTAGTAGTATAATAAAATTTACTTTTATTTTTTCTTATGCTATGGATTTATAATTTTGATCATTATTGGTTCCATAATAGTTGGGTTTGTTTAGTACAACACTATGCTACAAGCAAAGAAAGTTGGCTCTTTTCACCTATCATCTTCTTTTGTTCAGAATCATCATGCTCAATCACATAATATATATAGAACATATAAATAAATGAAAGATCTCAAATCCAAATCCAAATCAACCTCAATTTCTTTGTATTTAAAATTATCAAATTTTGATCAAATTTTATTATTATACATTTAAAAACTGGAAGCAAGATAGAAAATTTATAAAGAGAATACCTTCCATGGCTTTAAATACAAAGCAAAACTTACAAATTTTAGGAAGAGAGAGATTAAAGAAGAAACTATATGCTTTGATTGAATTTTTCTAGAACATCCCTTACTTCCTTTGGTTAGAATCATCATGATCACACGTGTGTGCGTGCACACACACACACACACACATGTTTATATAGAGAGAGAGACGAAAAATCCCAAATTTAAACTTTGTCATTCATAAACTTTGTCCTTCATAAATTTATGAATTTTTACTATAAATGGATTGTTTACATTATCAACACTACAAATAATAATATAATGAGGGCATTTGGATAGCACTTAAACGTGCTGCGTTTGCGTTTTAACGCGTTTTCTCTTCTTCTTCTTTTTTTTTTTTTTTTTTTTTTAAGCCGCAACTGTTGACTCGGTCTTCTGTGAACAGTGCACTTGTGCACTGTTCACGAGTCTCACAAACTCCACTTTTTATTAACTTTTTCATTAAAAATGGGTCCCACGGTACTATTTACACATTTAAAATTATTTTACTACAGTGTTTTCAGTTTTCAATTTTTAGTTTCAGCAAAATAAGCGCTATCCAAACGGACCTAATATCATATGGACCTATTTACAAACGAACAAAATCAAATCTTAAGTCTATATAAGTATATTTTTAGTACATTAATGTAATAATAAATATTGTTAAGCTTTGTCTTGGGTCGAAGTCAAGCTGTTCATAAGTAGCTTGGTTCATTTACAGTTAGATTCCAATGAGTTAATCAACAACTCATCCAATGCACAATCTAGAAACTTTGAGGAAGTAAATGTGGGTTGGCCACAATCCTTTGCATCAAACTTCTCATAAATTACGATTGTCTTGCTAAGGTAAAAACATACTAATATCACTTTGTCATCTACTATTCACAACTTGTTACTTAGACAATTGAGAAATATTTCGTAATGCATTGTTACTAGTCTAATGCATTGTTTTTACCACTGTACTGCTAGATTTGGGACTAATGGATGGTTCTAGCAATTAACAGAAGAGCATAATTATCTAGTCCAATATCTTTAACAAACAACTTATTTTATGAACAAGTTAGAATATTTGAGGGAGCATATGCGGTTGTACCATTATATGATTGTTGATCCACTCTCCTATTTACTATTGTACTATATAGTACTGCTAGATTTGTAGAAAATTGGACTAATGGTTTCAACAATCAACATAACAGCTTGTCAAGAACTGTGTAGCTTGTAGCTCATGGGCATTCCTGATTTCACCCACAGAATTGAACTTTGAATTAAATCCCTTCTCTGCTGATTTGGGGAAAAAAAAAAAAAACCAACAACAACAACAACACAGAAGAGCACTAATATCTAATTTACAGTTTGGCCAAGGGTTTTGTGGCTCAATTATAGCTCCAAAGATCAAAATCAAGAACAATGAAAAAGATTGGTTTTACTGGTAATAAGCTTGTAGTTTAGATCTTCAAAATTTTGTCCATAAAGCAGAATATTAACACGATATAAGTTTGACAGTACATCAATGCCACGATACTGACACAATATAGTGATGGTAACAAAAATTTTATTAATGCTACATAGTGATGATGAAGCACAAATTTTTATTAACCCCTTGTTGGCCTGATCTCGATCCCTTCAACAATAAGGCCAGACTTCACTGAAAGACATTTTACCTCCTTAAGTCCAAACCGCAGTTCATCAGCTTCTCCTTCCTCATTGAAAAACTGACCCAACTCAATCTCTAACCATCCATCATTTCTCTGCTTGGGACGTGAAGTGTGCTGCTGCTGCAGCTGCGGCAGTACAACCTGGTCTTGCTGCCCTGGCTCCACGGCAGGCAGGCCCAAACCAACAGTCTGTTCATAAACTTCACCTCCTCCAGTTGTTCCAATTGAAGCCGTTGGAAGATGGTGTTTAAATCCATGGGCTCTGCTCCTCAACTTGTACACAAGGTAAGCAGCATAGTTTGTTTTTGGAGACAGCATGGAAGTACTCATCTTGCCATTGATGTCAAACCAACACACAAAACTAAGTTCAGCTACCTCTGAGAACCTGTTTGGTTTTTACAATGTACAGAATTAAAAACTAAATGAAAAGCATAAAATTAAAAAAAGGAGTTCTAAAATAGAGCAGGAACAAATCTGGAATTATGTAGAGACCTGGATTCAGGTAGAGAAACCCATCTCCAATACCGAGAATCGTCACCCCATGCAATCGTTAGCTCCCTTGCAGAAAGAAGGTAACATTTGTTACCACTCAATTTGTCCAAGAAAAACCTCTGCTAGAAAGAAAGAAAGAAGATGAGTGCAGATATGGTTATATTCGCTGACGGTGGTATAACTTAATTCATGCGTGATCAGTGATCACATAACAAATTTAATCCATACAGAATTTCGAGAATCCTGGTTTCATCATGGACTCTTGTTGCTTCCATGTAGATCAGACTTACCAGGTCATTAATTTTCGAAGCTGTTAGCCATATGAAGATTTAACTATTGAGTTTCCCGGGGCTTAAAATTGAAGAAAAAGAAAATGTTTAAATAGTTATAGCATACAATAAGGACCAACATTCAAGAACTGACCCCTTATTTCTTACTACGCTTATTTTCATTCAACGAATTCAGAAACAGAGTTCAGAGTTCAGAGTTCTAGAATTGGAAAACTGTCCCTTTTAAAATGTTTGAAACTGGAATTGACCCTACGTATATAACTTGCTGAAGCAAATCAAACATTTAAAAAGTTATTTAACTCAGGATAATTATGGGATTGTTTGCTTGGCTAATACAACCTTTTTAGCGTCATCGATTAGGATGGGGTTATCGGAGAGACTGAGGTAGAGCTGTTTCTTAGAAGAGAAACTCAAGGAATCCGACGATGATCGAGCAATGATGGCTTGATAATCGGACGGCAAGAAGCTCTCCCAGACAGCGTTGGATTCAGCAGCCGCACGGAATATAGAAGAAACCGCACAAGCTCTGCAGGCATCCTTAGGAGTGGTCAATGCTATTGTGTCCGATATGCATCCCTCTGGTAACACTGAAATGTCTACACCGCAGGCGCAGGGAGGACCACTCCTTTCTCCCTCTTTCTCTTCTTCCATCATTTTCTTTTCTCCTCTGTTTCTCTGTCTCGCTCTTTCCCACATGCAATCCACATTTTTTTTTGGCTTTAATTGCTTATTGCTTAATGGGTAAGTTTTTGTCCTCTCAGTGGTCATAGGTAGGTTTCTTTTTTTTTTTTTTTTGAAACAGGTAGGTTTGATTTTAAATGTTCAAGGCCCTTCGAATTTATTAAGGAATGTTCTAAAATTTATTTCAAGTGTAATACTATACCCACAAACTATTTTACAAATTTTTGTTGTGATCAACTTTGACTAGCTCTCATTTGGGTTTATCACAAATATTACTTTTGCAATTACTAATAATCATTTATTATATCAACAGTTTGTAAAAAAAAAAAAAAAAATTATTACAAATTTTGTATCTATAGCATTTTTCTTATTTCAATATAAAGATGTTCATGGGTAGGGTTTGGTCATATTGCCCACCAATTTGTCACTTGACTCAACTAGTCCAACTCTATTAAGTCTTATAAACCCAAACATGTTATTGATTGGTGGGATACAAGTTGTCGACCAGCAAGCCTTCATATTTCAATGGTAAAATGAGTCCACATTACCGTCCTCCTCGTCGATGGTGGCACGTCACAGAAATATTGACAAATTTGGTAGAAATTTCACTAGATTCGATGAAGATCTCAACAATTCAGTGAAGATATCGTCAAATTTAGATCTTTGTTGGATTTGGAAAGATTTGAATTGTGAAAAATGGTGTCAAGGCATACAAGGATGAACAACGAAAAGAAATGGTGGGTTGGTTGGAGTCTTTTTTTTTTTTTAATAAATTTTATTTAGAATCAAGATGGAGTTTTTTTATTAAAATAAAGCTAAGAAGCATCACAAATTACAAAAAGTAAAACCTCATGAGGGTAAGCAACAGTATTTCCACTTTGCTTGACATGATGAACAAATGTTACCTTTCTAGAAAAGGAAAACCACCACTCAAATGTTAGTCGATTTGAACACTCTATACCAAATTTAGAGTTTAATTGAAAAAGAATTCTAATGCTTTTTAGATAATTACTACCAAATTTTTGCTCATGTTGTAATTCTTTTGAAGATATGATTATAATATTCATATAGATTTGAATTTCTATTATCAAATTTTTTTTTTGTATTTGTTCTCTTTATTTAAAATTATTATTTTTTTATTTCTTTTCTTGCTATTGTTTTCTTTTTATACAGTTTAAGCGTTAAAAGATATTGACAAAAATAAAATAAAAATCAAAGTATAAGATTTTGGGGGATTATAATTCAAACGTAAGTAGGAGTTGATTTTTTCGGGTGAGGCTGGTGCAGTTGTTCTTAATGGATAAAAAATTATTTTATGAGACTGTTTCATTAAATAGCTCCTCCTTATAAACCTTGAGTTTCGACCTTGGCTTTAACTGATGTAATTTGTATACCCAATATATATATATATATATGGATTCTTTAGATCCTCTAAACTTCCTAAGGTACTCTACCAATAGATTTATTTGAATTCTAACAATTCCTTTATAATTTAAGGATTTAGATTTTGCTATATCAGCATTTCACTAATAATACTCTTAAAATAATAATACAATGTTACAAACAACATTTGTCTATATTACTTGCATTTAATAATTATAAAATCACCGTTGCATATCCTTGATGTGATGCTAGAGTAGAATTTTTATATATATGTTGTATAAAAAAAATTATAAATCTAATTATTGAACAATAAAAGTCCTTAAATTAGATGAGTCATGACTCATGAGTGTGCCTTAAAAGGCTTCAACTAGGCTATTTTTATTTTGGGCAGTTTCTCTCCATTACTAACAAATAGCTACCATATTTTTAAGCCTAAAAAAAAAAGAAAAAAAAAAGTCAAGATATTAAATTATATATATTTTCCAAAATTTGATAATATTGACCCTCAAGGTGAGGGCTGTTTTGGAATTAGGCCTTTATAGTTCTCGAAAGACGGCAAAGACTAATTCAATGGTTCGTGTTCTTCACGCCTATCAGCCAAATGTTTCCAAAGAGAAATAGAAATTGATTAAATGGTGTCTTTGGTTCAATCGAACTAAGTCAAACGTCCCTCTCCTGCTTCGTTTTTTACTAAGTAATTACGAGTCATCTTCCTTCGGCCCAATCTTGTCAAGTCAATACGCGCTTTCTCGGTCTACATTTTAGACTTTGTCTTATGGGTGGTAAATAATAACTATCACCCTCTTCAAAAAAAAAAAAAAAAAAAAAAAAAAACTAATAACTATCACCCTGTAAAAATAAAAGTTAAATCCCGCAAGCTTCCATTTAAACCTTTCAACTAATATTACTTGTTTCTCCACCGCAAAATGAAAAGAAAAAAAGAAAACCCTACTATTACTTCTTTAATAAGAAGTAAAGAAGAATAGAATTATTGAAACTCTAAAAAAAAAAAAAAAAAACTTCTTCAATAAGAATAAAGTTATTTACCATTATGTTTAAGTAAGATATTAAATATCCAAGACGGATCACCTTCACACATTTTTTTTCTTCTAAAAAATTATTCTTCAAGTTGTAACATCTATATCAAAAACTTTGTAACTCAATTGACATTTACTAACATTTTCAATGAAAGTATTTAGGGTGTGAATCCCTTCGCCCCTATTATGTGCCTTGGTTTGTTAAAAAAAAAAAAAAAACAACTTTAGTTGTTAATAAAACTAGCTTTTAAACCCGTGCAAATGCATGAGAATTATATAAGTACATGTATTTTCGGGTTCTTGGAAGGAAAAAAAAAGTACATCTATTTTCAACAAAATAAAAATAAAAATAATGAAAATTTTGTAAGTCCACAAATAAATTTTTGTACATAAAAATAATTAGAATCTGAGAAAGCAAATATGTTCAAATAATTTTAGGTAAATATTTGGAGAAACATTTTGTTTCAAAAGTCTTACTTGAAAAAATTTAATTAAATAAGTATGTAACTAATGTAATTGAATTTATAAATTTTGAAAAATAACACTTGGTATGAATTTCAAATTTAAAATGTATATAACACTTAGTATGCTATCCATAAAAATATGTGTTGTCTTACAAATAGATTTTCTTTTAAGTCTATTCTAAACAACTAAAATTGTAACATCTGCTATGATGGAGAGAAATATTTCTAGCAATTGAAAAAAAAAATCCAGCTAATGATAATGGTGCAATCATCCTTCCTTGGAAGTAAATTGGTGGAGAAGCAAGATTGTTGGCCGTTTCACATTCTTCGTCTTAGTACTTCTTCAGCTAAAGAAATTGAACCCATGAACCTAATTTTAAACAGGAAAAAAAAACAAAGAGATTTAGACATCAAATTTAGCACAATTTGATAAGACAATTTTAATTATAAAAATACAAACCAACCTTAAGAATATCCCATCATCTCCCAATCTAAACAAAACTTGCTTAATTTAATGTGCATGATAGTGGATGACAAAATCTTTGGTTTATGCAACGGTGAAGGACTAATGATTCCATAATGACATAAGACTTGATATGTCATATTAAACTTTACCTTGAAACTACCCAACTACTCATCTAAGCCCATTTTTTCACTAACAAAATAAACATTTCCAAGATGCATGATACTAAGAAAAAGTATGTAGTCCTTTCCTTACGTTGCATAGACTATAGAAGTACCTTTAAAATTCAAATGTAAATATAATGTAAAGTGAAAAGTTTATCCTAGTGAAGTGGTAAATAAATTTAAATGTAAATATAAAAATTATGTTTGAACTATGTGTTGGGTAAGTACACTTTGGGGTGTGGAGCTATGCGGTTTTAGCTTAATTATCCGCCGCTTACTAATCTCTCTAATAATTTGCAAAAATAAATATATTTAAAGCATTTACTAATGAGAATACATTCGGTCAGGCTGTGACGTAAAACACTGGTTTTACACCAGCTAATAGAATCCTGCCACGTCATCTTCTTTTAACTTATCACTTAAATCCCTCTCCAAACATAGAATGAATTAAGAAAACCCACAACCCTCAGACTTCTGCTTCCTCCCTCTTCCATCTTTGCTTGCCCAAACCTCCACCACACCACACAACGAAGCTCACCGCCACAGAGTTCACTAGAGCTATGCGTGGAGCTTGGAAACATACTGGAGATGCCGTGAGTCACGATCCAAAAGTTTGTTTTTCATGATTTTCCCTTTTCCCCAATTTGGATTTCGAATTATTGATGGGGTTTTCTGGGTTTATGGGTTTTTTTGGAGCCTCATGAATTGTTTATGGTTTTTTTTTCTTTTGTATTTTGGTTTCAAACTCATTTGGAAAGCAAGTTCCTTCAACATCTATAGATGTTCCAAAAGGCAACGTGGGATTTGGATTTGAGTTCCCAAGTTTCTCTTTTGGTGGATCTATGGAGCTTATGGCTGTCCCCAAGATGAAGGTACCTTCTCACTTCTCACTTCTCACTTCATTTTCATTTCAATGAGTAATATATCAATTTGGGTTTGTTGGTTTGAATTTAGGTTTAATATAGTTGTGTTTGGGATTTTGGGTTTTGGAATTGAAGTTTAAGGGTTCTAGGTATTGCTAATTTTGTGCTAATATTGCTCATTACTAATAGCTTGAGGCTTGTTCCTCAAAAAAAGAAGAAGCTTGAGGGTTTTTTTTCTTTGAATCTATGAATTGAGATTGATGAAGCGTAAGTTCGTTAGTCAAAGTGGGCAGATGGAGTCAATCTCCAGCTTATGTAGGTGTATCCTCAGAGATGGTCACTGGTGTGGTGCCTGCCACAACGTCTCTGATGCCAAAGTCAATACAAAGAAATCTTTTTGTAGGTTAAAACAGAGTTGCAGAATGGTAGTAAAATTGTCTCAGTATTTTCGTACCTTGTGTTGATATTGTGAGGGCCTTATATATGTTTTTGCAGCTCCTGACCGTTGGAGTAGTTATGGTGGCCTTAATGTTCCTCTTAGTAACGTTTTATGCTTTGTTATGTGGCTTCAATGTACTCCAACGGCTCATACAGCTGGTTCTGTAACTACTCTAGGTATAATTGGCCATATTGAATGGTAGAGTTGTTCTCGTCAATAACGTGGGTATTCATTTGGCTCGTCAGATGATATCCTCATCTGTATTGATGATATCGTCGTTAGGAGGCAGATTCGTTGGTCTCGTCAGTTGCCCCACGATTTTGTGGTCGTCGTGATGTGTCAAGACGACCATAAAATATGAAAGGTTTATGAGCTGTAAGTGACTCTTAGGGTTTCGCTCCGCTTTAAATGCATAGTGGCGGCGCTTCACAGTTTGTGGCTTACGTGGCATATTCTGATTGGTGGGGCTAATGCTCTAATTTGTGGGACTATTGGGTTTCCCGCTGATTCTCAGTTTTCCGAGCCTTGGTTTTAAACTTTTCTCCTTCCCATTTTTTCATTTTCACTTTTCTCAAAAACTCCCAATCATCGTTTTGAGCATTTTCTTCGCTAATCTCCCTCTGCAACTCTTCTTCGAATCGGTGCGCTGTGTGGTGGTTTTTTTTCTTTGTCTGCCATTTTTAAGGTACTTTTCTCCTCTTTTTCCTGCTTTGCCTTTCCCTTTTTTGTTGCGATACAGCTTCTGATTTCCTTTCTTCTTCCCCCTTATCTTTTCTTTTGTTTGTTTTTTGATTTTCTGGGGATGTAGCTCGTATTGTTTCCCTTTGTGTTTTTTCTGGATTTCCATGTTTAGTAGCTCTAAGGTTAGGATAGCTTGCCCCTTAATTTCCTTTATTTTCACGCGTTTAGGAGGGTTTTTGGGTGTTTTTCCAAAATCTAGAGGATTTTGTTTTTGAGGGAAATAGTCTAGGTGTGGCATTAGCTGAGTTGTTGCCACTATTGCGGCAATCAATTGATTGGTTCGAAGGTTTGGTGAGTGAGAGAGAGGCGATGTCTGAAGTTAGGTTAAGTGAACTCGAGACTGGGTTATCGTCTAACGGTGGCCTAGCGGAAAGAGATACAGCCGTCTCTACTCCTCAAATGGTTAGGGCTTTTTACACCCTCGAGGAGACGTGTGGGCTGGACGCTGACACCGTGGGTAGGTTTAAGGATAGGTTTCAATTTTCAGAGAGGGTCCGTGTTCGTCGGCCTAATGACGAGGATAGGGCTTGCCATTTCTTCCCTGGTGAAGTATACTTCTATAAGGCTGCTTTCACTTGTGGGCTTAGGTTCCCCGTCCATCCATTCCTGATGGAGCTTTTAGATTACTTTGGCATTGCTTTATGCCCAATTCTTGGAGGATATTGGTCAATTGTATGGAGATATGGTTGGCCACCAATGCGGACATGATTAAGGTTGGTGAACTCGTCTATTTATATCGTTTGAAAGAATCTAAGGAATACGGATATTATGAGTTGGTGCCCTGGGAGAGGAGAACTAGGATAGTCAGGGGTTTATCTTCGTCCTTCAGGTACTAGAAATTAAGATTTTTCTTTGTGTCTGGGGATGATTTTGAGACTCCCTCTGGCAGGGATTGGGGTGATATCCCGAGGTTGCTTCGTTGATGGGGAACCCCGACTTTAGGTGCGTCAGTATTTCTTCCCATCACTTTAATTTTGTTGCATCGTGACATTACCGTTCTTGAATCCTTTTTTTTTTCATAGTTAAGAGAAGGTCTAAGCTCAAAAGCAGGCATAAGGAGCGTGTTGAGCAGGTGATAGAATACTCCAAGACCACTGAAAGTTGGGACGATCTTATAGACCCACTACCCTTGCTTTCTATAATCTCGGTCCTGACCCGTCCTCCTTTGTCTTGCGCAACATCAATATCGAAGGAAAGAAGAGTAAGTGTTTGGTTCGTCAATACTGATTTTTAATGTGTACACCTTTTTTTTTTTTTTTTTTTTTTATGGAAATCAAGATTTTTCTTTGTGTTCGGGGATGATTTTGAGACTCCCTCTGGCAGGGACTGGGGTGATGTCCCAAGGTTGCTTCGTCGATGGGGAACCCCGACTTTAGGTGCGACAGTATTCCTTCTTCGTCACTTTAATTCAGTCGTATTGTGATGTTATCGTTTATTGACTCCTTTTGTTTCTTGCAGTTAAGAGGAGGCCTAAGCTCAAAAGCAGGCATAGGGAGCGTATTGAGCAGGCGATAAAATATGCCAAGATGATTGAAAGTTGGGACGACCTTGTAGACCTGCGTACCTTTGCCTTCTACAATCTAGGTTCTGACCAATCCTCCTTTGTCTTGCGCAACATCAATATCGAGGGAAAGAAAAGTAAGTTTTTGTTTCATCAGTACTGATTATTGAATTTATTTTTTATTTGCAGAAATGACGACCAAATTCAACAAGGATATGTATGCTAAGATGAGGGCAAAAAAAGATGAGCCTTTGTCAAATATAGGGAAAAGGACGGTGCGTGTTACTGGGAAGGGTCCTTCTGTCACTCCGGCTGATTCTGTTACTCCTATTGTCTCTGGAATTAGGATGACGAGGACGGCCTCTCCTCAAAAAGGTATCGCATGTTTGATAAAGAAAAAGAGAAGATTGATTTGAGCTCGTCCACCATTTAGGGTGATGAAAGATTGGCTATGGAAAGGGCTCATGGGGTCGTCACTGCGGAGGACTTAAAGGTTTTCTCAGGCATGCCCGTCAGTGACATTGCTGCTCACCATGTCCATAAAATTGTTCAGGTAACTTGTTTGTGCAGCTTTTAGTCTCTGTTCCTTTCTTAGTTTTGTTAACGGTTTTCAATCCCTTTTCAGGTATTGGGGGAAAGTCTCCACATTACCTCTGAGTATATAACCCAAGGGGCCAAGTTAGTGTCAGTCTCGTCTAGAATGGAGGCTTTGGAGAAGGAGAATTCTAAACTGAAGAAAAATCTTATTGATTCTATGGACGAGGCCACCACTTTGAAGGAGAAAGTCAAGACTCTAAATGACGACCTTAGAGTTGAACGTCAACTAACTTTGGAAAAGGACGAGCAACTTCTAAATTTCAAGGAGTCGCTCAAAATGATTGCTACCAGATCTGTTGAAGCCTTCCAAACCACTGACAAATACAACACGGTGCTCTTTAGTTGGTACTTTAAAGGGTTTGAGCTTCTCAGGAGGTATCTAGCCAAACACCCCACGGGAGTTGATATGTAGAGCTTGGACCTGGAGGAGGTGGACAAGGAAATGGCAATTGACGAGGCTGCACAATCCTCTATTCCCGAAGGCGACGTCCCTGAGAACGCTCCTGTTGATGGTGCCCCTGCTGATGACCCCCCCACAATCGTTGATGCCTGAATCTATTATTTGCTAGAATTTTCTTCTCCATTTTTTTTTCGGCCCGTTTTGGACTTTTTGTAAATCTAATTTCAAAACAATTTCCTTTGAATCTACTCTGGGAACAGTATTTTTAGCCCAGCATTTATGGGCTTTTAGATGTAAAGACAATGGTAATTGGCTTTAACTTAAAACTTGTGGTTGCATACTTACTTGCCATTATGATTGTGGATTTATTCTTTCATGACTTGCTTGTGCTATCTGGCATTCGTCAGTGTCTTGTACTTAGTAAAAAAATAAATAAATAATTGTTTTGATTCTGTAGCATCGTCAGTAACTTACATCCGTCAGGGCGGAATCTTGTTACTTAGCCTTTTAGGCTTTTGTGACTTGCCTCCTTCTTTAAGGATGTTGTCATTCTCTTTATTCATCAGTAACTTACATCTGTCAAGGTGGAATCTTGTTACTTAGCCTTTTAGGCTTTTGTGACTTGCATCCTTCTTAAGGATGTTGTCATTCTTTGTATTCGTCAATAACTTACATCCGTCAAGGTGGAATCTTGTTACTTAGCCTTTTAGGCTTTTGGTGACCCATGGTTGAATAGACCTGCTTACACAGAGACATCAGCTAAATAATTCGTTTATTAATTTCAGGAATGAATACATTTGTTTATTACGTCTACTGGTGGTACTTTTTCAAGTGTTCAATGTTCCATGGCCTTAGGAGTTTCTGTCTGTCTAGGGTCTCCAGGTGATAGCTGCCTTGCCTAGAGTAGTGGACGACTCGATAGGGTCCTTCCCATGTGGGGCCAAGTTTTCCTTGGGTAGAGTCTCTAGTTGTTGTGGTGACTTTGCGTAGGACGAGGTCACCTATATCAAGCTGTTTGAGCCTTACCCTCTTGTTGTAGTATTTGGCCATCTTTTGCTGGTACTTTGCCATTCTGCTAGAAGCTTTCTCTCTTACTTTGTCCAGACAGTCCAGGTTGTTTTGCAGACGGTTGTCATTGTCTTCTTCGTTGAACACTTCTCGCTTGATATTGGTTACTCCTACCTCAACTAGGATCATTGCTTCAATGCCATAGGTGAGTTTGAAGGGGGTTTCCCCTATTAGGGTTCTTGCTGTGGTCCTGTAGGCCCACAGGACATTAGGTAGTTCTTTAGGCCAAGCACTTTTCGCGTCATCCAATTTGGTCTTAATGATCTTGAGTAGCATTTGATTCGTCACCTCCGTCTGTCCATTTGCCTGAGGATGCCCTGGAGATGAGAACTAGTTCTTGATACCTAGGCCTAAATAAAAGTCTTTGAAACCTTGGCTGTAGAATTGTCGCCCATTATCTGATATGATCGTCCTTAGTATCCTGAACCTGCAAATTATATTCTTCCATACAAAGCCCCGGATCCTTGCTTCCGTGATGGTTGCAAGTGCCTCTGCTTTAACCCACTTTGTAAAGTAATTAATAGCAATTAATAAGAATTTTACCTGACCTTTACCTAGGGGCAGTGGACCGGTGATGTCAATTCCCCATTGCACAAATGGCCACGGGGATGCTAGCGTCGTTAGCTTTTCTGCTGGGAGCCGTTGAACATTCTCGAACCGTTGGCACTTGTCACATTTTTTGACAAACTCCACTGCGTCCACCTGCAGAGTAGGCCAAAAATAACCTGTTCGAATGACCTTACTTACCAGGGATCTAGGGCTAGCATGGTCCCCACAAATTCCTTCATGAATTTCTTCCAGGATGTATTTGGCTTCCTCTTCATCAACACATTTCAAAGAGGGCATGGAAAAGCCTCTTTTATATAAAGTGTCATTAAGGATTGTGAACCTAGCCGCCCTCTTCTTGATCTTCCTGGCTTCTTCTACATTCTGAGGGAGTTTCCCATCTTGGAGGAAAGATATGATTGGTGTCATCCAGCTATTTGTGCTCTGGATCGCGAATGTTGGAATTTCTTCAATGCTGGGGTGCTTTTGAGTTTCCATCACCAAGTTCATGTTCGTTGCCTCATCTTCTAACAATGCCATCTTCAAGACTTTGTCTGTCATCATATTCTGGCTTTTAAGGATCTGTAGAAATTCCACTTTATCAAATTCCTGAGTCAGGTGTTTCGTCAGCCTAAGGTACTTCTACATTCTCTCCTCCTTTGCTTCGTATTCTCCCTTAATTTGCCCAATCACCAGCTTTGAATCATTTTGGACTAACAGGTTCTTAGCTCCAACTGCCTTCTCGAGCCATAATCCTGTCAGTATTCCTTCGTACTCAGCCTCGTTGTTGGTGGCCGGAAATTTCAGTTGAACTTCGTACTTGAGCATTTCTCCATCTGGGGTGATTATGACGACCTCTGCTCCTCCCTTATTTTGGGCTGACGAACCATTGGTCTGGATCATCCATAATTTGGCCTCATTAGTGAAACTGTCCTCATCTAAGAAGGTAAACTCAGCGATGAAGTCTGCCAGAGCTTGCGCCTTAATGGCTGTCCTCGAATGGTACTCGATGTCAAATTGGCTGAGCTTGATTGCCCATTGGACCATTCTCCCAGCTGCCTTTGGTTTGTTCATGGACTTTTTAATAGGTTGGTCCGTCATTACCAGGATTAGGTTTGCTTGAAAATATTGTCCTAGTTTACGTAAGGCTACTATTAATGCAAACACAATCTTCTTAATCTTTGGATGCTTGGATTCTGCACCCTGGAAAGCCTGGCTGACGTAGTAAACTGGAAGTTGTTTCTTGACTTCTTCTCGAATCAGGGCTACACTCACGACTGTACCTGATACTGCCAGGTACAAGAATAGGTTTTCTCCTTCTTTGGATGGACTTAAGAGAGGTGGATTACTCAGGTAACGTTTGAGTTCCTGGAATGCTACTTCGCATTCATCGGTCCAAGCGAAAGCCTGTTTCAAAACTTTGAAGAAGGGAAGGCGTTTGTCTGTTGCTCTAGAGACAAACCTATTAAGGGCTACGATCCTTCCAGTGAGCTTCTGGACTTCCTTTACGGTCTTGGGAGATGCCATGTTGATTATGACTTGTACTTTCTTCGGGTTTGCTTCTATTCCTCTCTGGGACACCATGAATCCTAATAACTTCCTTGAAGCTACACTAAAAACACACTTACTAGGATTCAACTTCATCTGGTATTGTTTGGGGGTGATAAATGTTTCCTTCAGGTCGTCCAGATGGGCAAGTTCTTCCTTACTCTTAACGAACATGTCATCCATATAAACCTCCATATTCCTGCCGATCTGCTTGCTGAAAATCTTGTTCATTAACCTCTGATAAGTAGCCCCTGCATTTTTTAAGCCAAAAGGCATTACCTTATAGCAATAGAGCCCTTGGCTTGTGATGAAGGCCGTTTTCTCCTGATCTTCCTCAGCCATTTTTATTTGATTGTATCCTGAGAAAGCATCCATGAACGTCAGTAGCTTATGCCCAGCTGTAGAGTCTACAAGCTGGTCTATCCTTGGAAGATGGAAACTGTCCTTTGGGCATGCCTTGTTCAGGTCAGTGAAGTCTATACACATTCTCCATTTCCCATTTGCTTTTTTCACCAGGATGACATTTACGAGCCAGTCAAGGTAGTATACTTCTTAGATGAAGCCTGCTATCAAAAGCTTTTTAACATGGTCTGTAACTACCTGATCTTGTTCTGGAGCGAAGACTCGTTGTTTTTGCTGAACTGGTTTTCTCTTCAGATCTACGTTTAACTTATGTTGAATAACTCTTGGGGATATACCTGGCATGTCCTCGTGGCTCCATGTGAAGACATCTATGTTCTCTTTTAGGAACTGGACGAGCTTTGTTTTCATTGCAGGGCTTAGCGTCGTCCCTATTTTTGTTGTCATGGTTACGTCGCCTTCGGCCAGCTCCACTATTTCCAGGGTTTCCATTTTATCTTCCTACTTGCCTTCAATCATTCATGTATGATTCTCCTTTGTAGCCAAGACAGCCTGGTAGCATTCCTGGGCTAAGACTTGATCTCCTTTTACCTCGCCTACATCGTTATCTGTTGGGAACTTTACCTTCAGGCAATAAGTGGACGTGGCTGCCCTCAAGGCGTTGAGTGTAGGCTTTCTAATAATTACATTGTATGACGAGGGGCAATCTACTACCAAGAAATCTAACTGACGAGTCAATTGCGTCGGGTAGGTCCCCATCGTTACTATCAATATCACTATTCCTTTGGGGTAGACCCTGTCTCCACTGAAATTGACGAGGGGGGAGTCAAACGAGCGTAGCCTTTTTGGATCTAACTTCAGTTGCTAGAAAGCAGGAAGGTAGATTATATCTACAGAACTGCCATTGTCCACGAGTATTCTTTTGGTGTTGAATCCCTCTATAGTCAGCATTATAACCAGAGGATCGTTGTGAGGCTGCTTCATTCCCCTGGCATTATAACCAGAGGATCGCTTACTGCTCATAAACCTTTCATATTCTATGGTCGTCATGACACATCATGACGACCACAGAATCAGGGGGCAGCTGACGGGACCAACGAATCCGTCTCCCAACGACGATCTCATCAATCAGAACAAGGACATCGTCTGACAAGCCAAAGGAATATTCTCGTCATTGACGAGAACAGCTATGCCATTCAATATGGCCAATTATACCTAGAGCGGTTACAGAACCAACTGTATGAGCCGTTGGGGTACATTGAAGCCACATAACAGGGCATGAAACGTTACTAAGGAGAGAATTAAGGCCACCATAACTACTCCAATGGCTAGGAGCTGCAAAAGCATATATAAGGCCTTCACAATATCAACACAAGGTACAAAAAAATATACTCAGACAATCTCACTACTATATTGCAACTTTGTTTTATACTTACAAATAGATTTCTTGGTATTGACTTTGGCATCGGAGACGTTGTGGCAAGGACCACACCGGTGACCATTTTTGAGGATCTATAGGCTGGGGATTAGTTCCATTCACCCGATCTGACTGATGAACTTACGCTTCATCGAAAATAATTTTTAAAGGTGTGAACAGTACTATGGGACCCAAAAATGCATCAATATGCGTGTTTTGCTGAGTTTAGTGGTTCCATGAACAGTGCGGTAGGACCTAAAAAAAGCCAGACGTAGCTGAAATATAATTTCAACTGTTGGCAAACGCACATTAAGTACCCGTTTGGATACTAAGTTTGCATTTAGCATCTGCGTTTCACCTTCCTTTTTTTTTTTTTTTTTTGAAAAGAGCAGATTATGCTTTTCTGGTGGGTTCCTTGCACTGTTCACGAGACATACAAGTACTTTATTCAGCAATTTTTTTTCATTAAAAATGGGTTCTACGGCACTATTCACACATTTAAAAATTATTTTGTTATACTGTTTTCAGTTTTCAGCGATATCCAAACGAACCCTAAGTTGCTGTTCTCTGCTTATCTTTTTTGAAGAAGAAATACACGAATTGATTGAAGAAAAAAAATAGAGTAACTAATTTTAGAGTTACTAAAAATCAATGATGTAGAAAATTTTATTCTTAATCCTCAAAACATTATTAATGTATCAAATTAGTCATTTCACATTAGTAAAATTTGCTTACATAGCAAATTCCAACAAAGTGACATGATATATCATTATAGCAGTGCTTACATAGCAAATTCCAACAAAGTGACATGATATATCATCATAGCAGCAAAGTTAAAAATAAAAAATAAAAAAGCGAAACTTGTTATAACAATCTTTTGAAGCTACTTATCAAAATAAATAAATAAATAAATAACTTTTGAATCTAGGAGAGAGAGAGCTCAATATCACTTGGTTAAAGTAAATCCCACAATAAATTCTTATAATCAAGCATTTTTAAATTCAAATATTACATAAAAGAAAGTATAGCTAAATTATTATAAGTGATAAAAGTACAACCAATAATTACATTAGAGTAGTTGCCAAAAATAATAATAATAATAATTACATTAGAGTAAATCATTTTGCAGTTATTAAAACCTATCCATTTATTATTTATTACATTAAATTAAATGAGTATTTCAAATTTTAGTACATTGTTAATAACTTGAAATATATGCTAAATAATATATTAGCCATTAATATTTATTTAAATATCAATGAACGGTAGACTCTGCCATTTTTCCGGTTTTCCCACTATATGGGTCTATGACCATGAGGATATGATTGGGACAGCCCTGCTCATTGTGGTGGGGTCATTTTCACAACCAACCGATTATGCTTCATTAAGCATTGTTCAGCCACTTTAGGGGAACGGAAATTCTATGTACACACACCAAGATTGCTTTTCAGCATTTATTAAGCTGTCATCTTAAGGGCATTTTCTTCGGACTTAAGTTCGGCCCATAGTGCTGTCAATTTGTAAAAATAAGGAGTATATTAGATGTGAATTTGGAATAGATTACTGTAGGAGGAAAAAGCCCAACCTTACGGAGTGGGCCTAGAGCCCTATTTGAAGATTACTGTGTGTCCGAAGAGAAGGAACCGGCTGAGATGGAGTCCATCTGGAAGAAAGGTACTTGGAAATGAAGGAGGAGTACAATCCGAAGAGGTCACCAGTGGTCTGAAGAGGTCTTACTCCTCGAATACGAATAGTCTTGATCAACCAAACGTGTGGAAGGTCTGAATGATCTTCCTAGCAACCCCAATGATAAAGATAAGATCTGGGTATGGTTGGAGACGATAAGAGCGAAGAAATATCTAAAGGAAAAGCTTCTACCACCGTATTAAATGCACTGCAGCAACTTTTCTGGCAGCATTTATGTGGAAAAGACCCCTGAACAGTGTAACCTTAGCTACCGCTACTCACAAAAAAACTAAAGAAGATACATGACATGACATACACTCAAGTAGGTACACAGATGAAGAACAATTGGACAATGGGGATGATAGGGAAGAATGCTATATAAAGAAGAAGGGCTCCTAATAAAAAGGGGGCAGAAAAGACGAGAGAAAAAAAAAAAAAAAAAAAAAAAAAAAAAAAAAAAAAAAAAATTCACCTTCCTTTTTTTTTTTTTTTTTTTGAAAAGAGCAGATTATGCTTTTCTGGTGGGTTCCTTGCACTGTTCACGAGACATACAAGTACTTTATTCAGCAATTTTTTTTCATTAAAAATGGGTTCTACGGCACTATTCACACATTTAAAAATTATTTTGTTATACTGTTTTCAGTTTTCAGCGATATCCAAACGAACCCTAAGTTGCTGTTCTCTGCTTATCTTTTTTGAAGAAGAAATACACGAATTGATTGAAGAAAAAAAATAGAGTAACTAATTTTAGAGTTACTAAAAATCAATGATGTAGAAAATTTTATTCTTAATCCTCAAAACATTATTAATGTATCAAATTAGTCATTTCACATTAGTAAAATTTGCTTACATAGCAAATTCCAACAAAGTGACATGATATATCATTATAGCAGTGCTTACATAGCAAATTCCAACAAAGTGACATGATATATCATCATAGCAGCAAAGTTAAAAATAAAAAATAAAAAAGCGAAACTTGTTATAACAATCTTTTGAAGCTACTTATCAAAATAAATAAATAAATAAATAACTTTTGAATCTAGGAGAGAGAGAGAGCTCAATATCACTTGGTTAAAGTAAATCCCACAATAAATTCTTATAATCAAGCATTTTTAAATTCAAATATTACATAAAAGAAAGTATAGCTAAATTATTATAAGTGATAAAAGTACAACCAATAATTACATTAGAGTAGTTGCCAAAAAAAAAAATAATAATAATAATAATTACATTAGAGTAAATCATTTTGTAGTTATTAAAACCTATCCATTTATTATTTATTATATTAAATTAAATGAGTATTTCAAATTTTAGTACATTGTTAATAACTTGAAATATATGCTAAATAATATATTAGCCATTAATATTTATTTAAATATCAATGAACGGTAGACTCTGCCATTTTCCGGTTTTCCCACTATATGGGTCTATGCAAGGTTGTCAAAATCGGGATCCTACGTAGGATCGTGGGAGGTAGGTAGGATCGTGGATCGTAGGATCGGATCGTGAATCGTAAGATCCTACCTATTTTCAGATTTTAAGCAAAAAACCTATTGATAATGACTTTGTATGTTATATAATCACTTAAAATATGAATCCATCCATTAAAAAAAAATTGCATAATAAAATGTAATTTGCATATACTACATCGTTCTTATGTCATTCTATCGAAACAAAATATATTTAACTTTTGACATAATGTATCTAAAAAGTTTAGTACATATTTAATTAGCAACTTAGTACCAAAATATTATCTACACATATGGAAAATATTTTCCAAATTCTAAGTTCCAAATCCAAAATAAGTTAGGCTAGTTAGCATATAAAAACTAGCTAACAACAAAATAACTAACTACAAATTTACAATATGTAATGCAAAAGAGATTTCTCAATCTAAGGTAAACTAGCTAATTGTGTGCAATTCTAAACTACTAATTGTGTTTACTAATATTTCTCAAAGAATCAAATACTGAAGATCCTGTTTCATAATTTTTCAAATTTTACTTAATTTAGTTAACAAAATAGAAAAATAAAAACTTTAAAAGCTTTGTCAAAATCATATACACAACACAACAATCTGGAATCAAGCTATCAAAGTACAAATAAATGATAAACTACTAACTACCAAAGCAAATTACCATGAAGCTTAAAGGCAGCGATGGGATGGCTCACGGCAACATCATTGAGAAGGCTGAGAGGGGCTGGGTTTTCGACAGAGGACTGTGGAGGCGCGGCATAGAGGTGCTGGTTTGCTGGAGCTTAGTGTTTCTAAAATATTTAGGTTTTGTCTTTGAAAACATTTAACTTAATACTAAAGGTTTTTTTGAGATTTTATGTTGAGATAGGGGTAAATTTGGGACTTCAATTTATTATTGGGTTCTGATAACCCATTGGGCTTGTGGGTTTAGGACCTTTAGGTGGACCGTGGATTATCTTACTGGACTTACCCAAATGACCCAAATGAATCCCACATAAAAAAAATAAAAAATAAAAAATAAAAAAGCCAAATGGTAGGATCGGTAGGATCCCATACGATCCTACGATCCTATACGATCCTACACGATCCTACCTACGATCCTAACATTTTTACGATCTTGCTACGATTTTAATCTTTTTGGTGAGGTGGGATCGTAAAATCGTGCGATTTTACGATCCGGATCGCGATTTTGACAACCTTGGGTCTATGACCATGAGGATATGATTGGGACAGCCCTGCCCATTGTGGTGGGGTCATTTTCACAACCAACCGAATATGCTTCATTAAGCATTGTTCAGCCACTTTAGGGGAACGGAAATTCTGTGTACACACACCAAGATTGCTTTTCAGCATTTATTAAGCTGTCATCTTAAGGGCATTTTCTTCGGACTTAAGTTCAGCCCATAGTGCTGTCAATTTGTAAAAATAAGGAGTATATTAGATGTGAATTTGGAATAGATTACTGTAGGAGGAAAAAGCCCAACCTTACGTAGTGGGCCTAGAGCCCTATTTGAAGATTACTGTGTGTCCGAAGAGAAGGAACCGACTGAGATGGAGTCCATCTGGAAGAAAGGTACTTGGAAATGAAGGAGGAGTACAATCTGAAGAGGTCACCAGTGGTCTGAAGAGGTCTTACTCCTTAAATACGAATAGTCTTGATCAACCAAATGTGTGGAAGGTCCGAATGATCTTCCTAGCAACCCCAATGATAAAGATAAGATCTGGGTATGGTTGGAGACGATAAGAGCGAAGAAATATCTAAAGGAAAAGCTTCTACCACCGTATTAAATGCACTGCAGCAACTTTTCTGGCAGCATTTATGTGGAAAAGACCCCTGAACAGTGTAACCTCAGCTACCGCTACTCACAAAAAAACTAAAGAAGATACATGACATGACATACACTCAAGTAGGTACACAGATGAAGAACAAGTGGACAATGGGGATGATAGGAAAGGATGCTATATAAAGAAGAAGGGCTCCTAATAAAAAGGGGGCAGAAAAGACGAGAGAAAAAAAAAAAAAAAAAAGCTTTACTGTAGCTCTAAGAACTGTAATCACTATTTAATTTATAATAAGCCTCTTTGGACTTCAATTCATTTCGTCTTCACGTATGTCTTTATGCTGGTTTATACTAGGAGGTTGTAATCAATCATTGTTAATTCCGTAATCACCCCGCTCTACAAATTTATTATTTTGGGCTTGGGCCACAAATCCTAACCCCACAATTGGCGCCGTCTGTAGGAAGAGCTTGAGTAAAAGTTGAAGCAGCAGTTGATAATGGCTGAACCAGGGCAACAACCAGCAGAATCTGGGGTGTCCCAACACATAGACCCTTTTCTCAATTTGGAGTAGAGACAAGATCGTGAAGGCAGCGTGCATACTACGCACCCTGAGTGAAGTCAACACATGGAGGAAATCACGTGTCTCATGCAAAGAAGAACAATAACATGCAACTGAAAATTGAAAGGCTAAAGAGGGAGTTGTGCCATGCAAAGAGAAAACGGATTTCTTCGCATTCTGATGAGGATTGGGGTGACGAGCAAGATGTCACTTACGAGCATAGATCTCAGACACCAATCAGTGAATTCTTTTCCTACGAAGAGGAGCACCATCGCAAAAGGCAACCTCGAAGCCCATCATGAGGAGGTGTAGGGAACGACGCTATGAGTAAAGCCTTGAATCAAATCTCTAGGTCACCCTTCACGCACAGGATCGAAGGAGCGAGACTTCCTCACCGTTTTAACTAGCCAACCTTCACCATTTATAATGGTAAGATAGATCCTGTGGAGCATGTGAGCCACTTTAATCAAAGGATGGCTGTCTACTCCAGAGATGAAGCTCTGATGTGTAAGGTCTTCCCCTCTAGTCTTGGACCGGTTGCAACGAGGTGGTTCGACAACCTGAAAGCAGACTCCATCAATTCCTTCAAAGAGCTCACTTAAGAATTTGGTTCACGTTTTGTCACATGCCGAAGAGTGGCCAAGCCCTTGTCTTCTCTGCTATCCTTGAGCACGCAGAAGGGTGAGACCCTAAAGGCGTATTCAGATAGGTACTGGGAGATGTTTAATGATATAAAGGGCAACTTTGATGCAATGGCACTCGACACGTTCAAACTCAGCCTCCTTACTGACCATGGTTTAAGGACATCCTTGTCTGGTAAACCCGTTACTAACATGCGTCAGCTCATAGATCGTATTAAAAAATATAAAAGAGTTGAAGAAGATTAATAACCAAGGAAGGGTAAGGACAAGGTTATCCCCCAGAGATGAGGAATTTCAAGTCGGACCGTTACAATTACAATAAACCACAGAGAGATTTCGCTGGGCAGTTAGGATCAACAAATCTTCAAGCAGTTAACACTGTATTCAGAGAACCAGTGCACCAGGTTTTGGAAAAAGTTAAGAATGAACCATTCTTCAAGTGGCCAAACAAGATGGTTGGGAACCCTGAAAGGTGTAACCACAATCTCTATTACTAATACCACTAAGATCATGGGCATACCACAGAAGATTGCAGAAGTCTGTGGGATCATTTAGACCAACTGGTCTGCGAAGGCAAATTGAGACACCTTTTGCATCACTCTAGCGGCCGAGGTGGTCAAATGAATTCTGAGCCCTAGAGGAATGATTCTTTGAAACCTTCATTAGGAACTATCAACGTCATCTTTGCAGCACCGGGAAGAACAAGATCCTAGCCATCCAAGGTTATGTCAGTAGTTCGGTTACCGGCAGGGGACTTTGGCCAAGATCTGAAGAGAGTTAGACCAGATATCCAACCGGTCTTAGGCTTTTCGGACGAAGACAAGATTGGAACCATCCAACCCCATGATGACGCTCTGGTAGTCACCCTCAGAATTGGAGGATATGATGTGAAGAGGGTAATGGTGGACCAGGGTAGCGCGGTGGAGATAATGTACCCTAACCTCTACAGGGGGCTGAACCTAAAACTTGATGACTTAACACCATACAGTTCTCCCCTGGTTAGCTTCGAGGGAAGAATCATCACCTCGAAGGGCCAGATACGGTTGCCTGTACAGATTGGCTCGGAAGTAGTAAAGGTGGACTTCATTGTTGTAGATGTGTATTCCCCTTATACGGCAATTGTAGCCAGACCTTGGCTACATACGCTAGAAGCTGTTTCCTCTACTTTGCATCAAAAAGTTAAATATCCATCCGAAGGGCAAGTTTGTGAAATCTGGGGAGATCAATCCTCGGCCAGGCAATGCTTGGTGGCTGCCATCCAGCACAAGCCCGAAATTGAGTCCTCGGCCAGGGCCGAGAGAAATTTATAGCAGTTAAAAAGTCGGGTATCGCCCATTGAAGATCTAGATGAAGGCGTTGGATGTGAGGATTTAATAAAAGTTCTAATTTGAGACAATCCCGAAAGGTTCTTTTAAGTCGGATCTCAGATACCTCTACCAGAAAAGGAAAAGCTAATAGAGTTCCTTAAGAGAAATCTTGACGTATTTGCCTGGAATGCTTACGAAACCCCAGGAATGGATCCAAAATTCATTTGCCACCATCTGAAAGTCAACCTACTGATTGTCCCCAAGAAGCAGCCTCCTCGGCGCCCATCTAAGGAACATGCAGATGCATTGAAAGAAGAGGTAATGAAGCTCAAACAAACTGAAGCTATTAAAGAAGTTTTTTACCCCGAGTGGTTAGCAAATACTGTGGTGGTGAAGAAGAGGAGCGAGAAGTGGCTAGTCTGTATAGATTTCACTGACTTAAATAAGGCTTGTCCTAATGACCCATTTCCTATGCCAAAAATTGATCAGCTAGTAGATGCCACTATCGGCCATCCTCGAATGAGTTTCTTGGATGCTTTCCAATGCTACCACCAAATACCGTTAGCCCCGGATGACTAGAAGAAGACTGCTTTCGTTACCCCTATTGGTAACTACCATTATAAAGTGATGCCATTTGGTCTAAAAAATGTAGGCTCTACTTACCAAAGAATGATGACGAGGATGTTTGAGGCACAGTTGGGCAAAAGTATCGAAGTTTATATAGATGACATGGTGGTGAAAAGCAAAGTCATTTCCGAGCATGTGAAGGACCTTGACAACACTTTTGAAGTCCTAAGAAGGCACAAGCTACGTTTGAACACTTCCAAATGCTCATTCGGTGTAGGGTCTGGCAAGTTCTTGGGGTACATGGTGACACATAGGGGAATTAAGGTTAACCCCGATCAGATAAAGGCTATCCAAAATCTACAGTCTCCTCGAAATCTGAAAGAGGTTTAGAAATTGACAGGAATGACAGCTACCCCGAACCAATTCATCTCTCGATCGGCAAATAGGTGTAGACCTTTCTTCTCATTAATCAACAAGTGGAAATGGTTTGAATAGACTGAAGAATGTGCTTCGGCCTTTCAACAACTCAAAGACTACTTGGCTCAGCCACCAATTATGTCCAGTCCTGAACCAGATGAGGTCCTGTTTGCCTACATTGCTGTGGTTCCCTATGCCATAAGTTTAGTACTAATACGAGTGAACTAAGGCATGCAAAGGCCAGTTTACTTTGTGAGTAAGTCGTTACATGAGGCCGAGATTAGGTACTTGCCACTGGAGAAAGCCATCTTGGCAGTAGTACTTGGTACATGAAAGTTGCCTCATTACTTCCAAGCACATACGGTTGACGTGCTTACACAACTCCCACTTAAAACCATACTTCGCAGTGTTGACTACACGGGAAGAATAGCCAAGTGGGGCACTATCCTGGGGGCTTTCGATATCAAATACATGCCTCGCACTTCAGTTAAGGGTTAGATCCTTGCAGATCTAATGGCCAAGTTCACAGAACCTAGTTTAAAAGAAGTAATGGCAGAAAAGGACATGGATGAAAAATCGGTTGGTATGATTTCTCAACAAGGCCCCACCCATTGGGAAGTGTACGTGGATGGCGCAGCAAACCAGAAAGGTTCTAGAGTGGGGCTAATGCTGATATCCCCCGAAAGAATCATCATTGAAAAGTCATTAAGGCTAGATTTCTCAGCAACAAATAACGAGGCAGAGTACGAAGCCCTACTGATGGGAATGGCTATGGTCCAAAGAATGGGAGGAAAGGCAGTAGAGTTGTTCTTAGACTCAAGGTTAGTCGTGGGTCAAGTACAAGGTGAGTTTGAGGCGAAGGATGAAAGAATGCAGGGATACTTGAGCCCAGTTAAATGTCTGCAATCAGAGTTCGAATGTTTTAGTTTGCTGCACATCCCCAAAAGTGGTAATGCACATGCTAACTCTCTGGCCACACTCGCTACCTCTTCGGCGCAAAATTTACTGAGAGTTATCTTCGTCGAGGACTTGCATGGGCCTATCGAGGCAAGAAGAGATGTAGTCTAAGTTCACCAAGTTAGGACCGGGTTTTGCTGGATGGATTCTATAATTAAATTCTTGAAAAAAGATATTTTGCCTGAAGAAAAGGGGGAAGCTGACAAAATTCGGAGGAAGGCGACCAAATTCTGGCTATCCGAGGACCAGAAACTATACAAACGCTCCTATTCAGGACTGTACCTGTTATGCATGCATCTTGAAGCGGCTGAGTTGCTACTAGAGGAATTGCATGAAGGAATCTGTGGGAGCCACACTGGAGGTAGGTCTTTAGCTCACCGAGCCGTTACTCAAGGTTATTGGTGGTCGAACATGCAAAAAGAAGCCCATGAATAAGTTAAGAAGTGTGATCAATGTTAACGATTTGCGCCGAACATACACCAACCAGGTGGAGTCCTCAATCCACTATCTAGTCCATGACCATTTGCTCAATGGGGCTTAGATAGTTCAAGGTCGTACGACGCTAAGAAACCATGCCGAGTGATGTCTATTCACTAGAGCCGATAGTCACCTTTTGTAATGGCATTGCCGACCGACTGAATATTGGTTGATTTTGGCGTGTAACCAAGGATGAGAGGAACGGACCGAAGCTGTCCGTCTTCACTCACAAAAATCTCCGAGCATAATAAATAATTAAGCACGGCTGTGTTGGTAAGGCTAAGCCGAGGAGAAACGTGATCCTTATCTGTTAACATCACCCAAAAAAAAAAAAAAAACTTCATCAGAAAACTGGAAAATAATGATATAAAAGAGAAGACAGATTATAAAGAATGAAGATCTTAAATCTACTGTTAGAGATCCTAAGTCTAGGAAGTCACACCTAGCTCTCCTGGCTGGGTCGAGCAGTGAAGACCATCATGCCACGCACCCGAGACGATCAAATAGTTGTCTTTCATCCCTTTATTTGACTTGGGAAGGCAGGAGAGGAGTCTAACGGTGTCGGACCGAGATTTAAGGTAATATCCTATTCCCTTCTGGCTATGACACTCGTACATATGTACCACGTCACGCCAGGTCAGTCCTAGTCCTAGATGAAGGTTTAGGGCATCAATGGCTCCTAGGATCCTAAAGGTATTGGGCACGCACTGCTTGGGGAAAGTCTATGATTGCGAAGGTAGTTCATGGTGATAGAACCCATTGAAAGAGTCATTCCCCCTTCAATGAAGGCTATCATGGGGATTATGACTTCCCCTCTCTTCGGTCAGTTAATATCCGTTCTAGAGGACAATACCTCAGATTTACCCCCTGCGATATACCATAGGTCTACTTAAATTCTTCTATCAAGGCAGGATTATCGACGAAGTATTGAAATCTACCCATTTTTAAGAAAGACTCAAAGCAATAACTGGGAGATAAGGGTTTGAAGGCAGAGAACATTGCCTAGAAGAGAGTGATGAATTTAAAGATGTCGAAACTTACACAGACTAAATTGGAGGATGATCTCCGAATTCGCAAAAGGACTTTTTGCGGACTCTGGGAAATACTAAGACAGATGATTGGAGGAGATTGGAGGATTTGAGTGCTTGAGTTCGCTGGATGGTATAAGGATTTGTAAGGTAAAGAAGAAATAACCTCTTCTGAGGGTTTATATACAGGGACAGGTGAAAGGGTATAATTCATCTCGCCCAAATCCTGAGGAAGAACCACGTCCGTTAGATCAATAGCCCACCGATGGATGCAAAAGACAAAACGCCGCCTGGAGTAATTAATACAGCACTTTGGGAATACGGAAACAACAGCGGCAATGATGAAGCACTTGCATCTATGCCTACACATGTGCAAGATTAGATACTTGTGTGTTTTTTTAAGCTGTTTACTGCGTGACAGGTCAAAATCCAATTTTTTCTCATCGGATGCGAGGGACAAATTAAAATTTTAAGGGGCTATTGTGGCGGGAAAAAGCCCAACCTTACGTAGTGGGCCTAGGGTCCTATTTGAAGATTATTGTGTGTTCGAAGAGAAGGAACTAGCTAAGATGGAGTCCATCTGAAGAAAGGTACCTGAAAATGAAGGAGGAGTACAATCCGAAGAGGTCACCAGTGGTCCGAAGAGGTCTTACTCCTCGAATATGAATAGTCTCGATCAATTAAACGTGTGAAAGGTCCGAATGATCTTCCTAGCAACCCCAATGATAAAGATAAGCTCTGGTATGGTTGGAGACAATAAAAACGAAGAAATATCTAAAGGAAAAGCTGCTACCACCGTATTAAATGCACTGCAGCAACTTTTCTAGCCGCATTTATATGGAGAAGACTCCTGAACAATGTAACCTCAGCTACCGCCACTCACAAAAAGCTAAAGAAGATACATGACATGACATACACTCAAGTAGGTATACAGATGAAGAACAAGTGGACGATGAAGATGATGGGGAAGGATGCTATATAAAGAAGAATGGTTCCTGATAAAAAGGGGGCAGAAAAGACGAGAGAAAAAAAAAAAAAGACTTTACTGTAACTCTAAGAACTGTAATCACTATTCAATTTATCATAAGCCTCTTCGGACTTTAATTCATTTCGTCTTCACGTATATCTCTATGCTGGTTTATACTTGGAGGTTGTAATCAACCATTGTTAATTCCATAATCAACCTAGCTCTATCACCCACGCTCTACAAATTTATTATTTTGGGCTTGGGCCACAAATCCTAACCCCACAATTACCTTTATATATTTGGAGGATTTAAAAAATTAGTTATGATTTTAAATAACATTAAAAGTATCTCTAATCTAACTAGATACTCTTTATTTTAAAAATAAAAATAGGATTAAAATTGTAATTAAACAAAATTAAAAAATACTAGAAAATATTTTTTCCCTAAAAATTAACACAACCTCTATTTAAATATATTTCACGTGCGTTTAATACATTTTTCCTAAAAACAAGTACACACGAAACTCAACAATTTTTCTCCATTTCAAAACCTGAATTTTAGTTTCTTAAATTCATTCATATGTAACCTCACTAACAATAGATAAATTCAAATTGTAAAATTACATTAAACTAAAAAAAAAAAAAAAAGAATCTCATCATACATGCGGAGCACATGTAATGAGACTAGTATGCCTTTTTCATTCATTTAATCTATACTCTATTTCATTCATTTCTTTTTCATTTTTTTTATTACTCAAATACATTCTTTTTTTTTTTCTTTTTTTTTTTCAGTCTGTTCTTTCCTGTTCCTTTATGATTTAATCATTTTATTCCATTTCATTACCCTTATAAACTCTCAATCAAAGGCTTAGTTTTATTCGTTGTTGCCATTACTTTCTTTTTACTCCATTTCATAACAAATAACATCAATAGAAATTGCACTTGTTGAGTCTGTTTGCGTCGAATCCACGCCCACTTAAATCATATTCTTTCTTTAGCTGGGAATCCCTGATGTACTACAATCCCTTTTTTCACATGCCAAGACAATATATAATAAAAGCATCAAAACCTTCTCATTCACTTCCATGAATTAGCAAGTTGGTCATTTAGGAATTCTGTATATGGATTCTTTGATTTGTCCAGTGGAGGAGGAGCCTGCTCCTACGATTCTGAAGCTTGGTCCCCGTTTCTGTTTCTATTCAGGCCATGCTTTTTTAATAAAGTATTGTATTTCTAAATTGGAGGAGCAGGAATTTTCTCCTCCTATAATTCTGGTGCTTTATTGCTGTTTCTATTTCTTCTTCTACTTCGGTTTTTTATCCTTTGCTTTAGGCTTTGCTTTTTTGAACAAAGTTCTTTGTTTTAGGCATTTGCTTTTTTAATGAAGTCTTGTATTTCTAAAATAAAATGCTTTTGCTTTTTAACGAAGTCTTGTATTTCCAAAAAAAAAAAAAACTTCACAGAGAAGAAAAAAACAACATAACAGCCGTAGAAAAAAATACTCTCCTACAAGTTTAAGGACAAGAAGCTTCTATAAGACGCACTGACACACTCCTACAACAACAACAACAACAACAACGGCAAGTCATTTACGTCGTACCGGCGGCTTGTGGTCCTAGGCGACACGGTGATTAGACTCACCGTAAGCAAACACCTGTACTCAACATACCCTAGCCTCGACCCAGAACGGCTCTCATCCCTACTCGCAGCCAACACCAGCAACGAGAAACTCGCGCGCGTTGTCGTCCGCCGTGGTCTCCACTGTGTCACCTCTCTTGTTGATAAGGTCTAACAAAATCTTCTCACTTTTTTTTTTTTTTTTTTTATACGAATCTTCTCACTTTTCATTCTATATATATATTGCCATTTGCCATATTGTTTGTAAATTTTAGAGTAGTTTTTATTTTATTTTATTTTAAGTAAGCTATTCTCAATTGTTGTAGGCGATTTCATTTAATTGATTAATGGATTTTTTATTATTAATTTTCATTTTAATTATCTTTGAGATTTATTTTAATGTTATAATGTTCTTCTTTTTCTTTGATAATTTGGCATATTATTTTTTTTTGTTTATTTTAATATTATTTATTCAATCTTTTTTTTTTGTATAAATAAAACCCGTTTTCTTGTTTTTTGAAATACAAAATTACCAATATAGTTTTTGCTTTTCGGTTTTATTAATATGTTTTTAAAAATTAGAAAAATTGATCTTCAAATTACTATTTGGCAAATTCATAACAAACTCATAATATATATATATATATATATTGGAAAACAATTTAGGATTTCAATTGTATTGGATTTCTATTGAATCAACATTTTGGGGGCATTCTTGAATTTGGGGAAAGAATATTGCAAAAATCATATATTTTTTCTCTTTTTAAAAAATTGTTATCATTCTACGATTTTGGGAATTTTTTTTGTTACAATTATGGAAACTTTTGTATATTTAATGGGGCCATAGACCCTTTCAAAAAAATTGAGATAAGTAGGTGCTTAAGGCCTAGGCCTTGTGCTGACACTGGGTATGGTTAAGCTACAACAAGTTTGAATTTATTGGTTAGCATTTCATGTTAAAGTTTTTACTTAGAGAAAGAGACAGAGAAAGAGAGATTTGGTCCAAGTTCAAGTCTCTTAATTAGGTTGTAATTTTTTTAGAACAATATTCAAGACAAATTTTTTTACAATTTTTTTCAAAATTTATTAAGGTGGTAAGGTGTGATTAGACCAATATTACTTTCACATGGATTCACCACTGATATCATTTTATTATTCACCAATCACAACAGACTACATTAACAATTGTGAATAATTTTGTGTCTCAAGATTTATTCTTTGTATTTTATTGAAAAACAAGCCAAACACTCCACCCATTTTGTGTGGGAGAAGGAAGGGAAACATGAGCTAGATTGGTTTAAAAAGTTGTAATTTTTGTCCATAAAAAATTTATAAGGTACCAATCTCCCCTATCTATTCATGGCACATTGAAAGAATGAGGCATTGTAGAATAATTTTATAAGAAAATGTGGAAGTACACAATCAAATTTAGTCAAAAAAAATCTTTTTTTTTATAGACAATTTACTATTCATAGGCAACTACATTAACATTAATACTTTATCACCATTCTATTTCAAACACAAAACGAGATATGAAAAAAAATGAATAAAAAAAACTTTTTTAAAAATGTATTGAGTTAACAATGCACAATAAGTGTATTGACCCCGTTGTTCATTGTTAAAGCTTTTTGACAATTTATTAAGCCTGATGCTCGAGGCTTTTGGGTGAAGTTTAGTTAAAACTTTGACTAAGTGTGCATTTGGAATGCACATTTTCAGCGTGCAATTCAACATTTGCGTTTTTGTTTAGGTCTCATGGCACTATTCATGACCTAGCCAAAAACGCAAAAACATTCATACCAATGCATTTTTGGATTTTACGGCACTATTCACACCTTTAAAAATTATTTTGTTAAAGTTTTTTTTAGCAATAAGTTTTTAATTTTCAACAAATAAGCAGTATTCAAACATATCCTAAATATGGTTTTGAAGAGCATGATGCTAATGCTCTTATAAGGTGGGGCATGAGAAGAGTGTACTGCAACCTATATGAAAACTTATTGATCTTTTTTATTACTAGGAATTTTTATGTTTTGAATAAGGGCAATGTTTATTCCATATAGTATGTGGATCCACACACTGGCCAATTGCATTGAACTAGTGACTTTTAGTCACGATTAAGTTTGAAATCATGACTTAAAGCCACAAGTTTAGTGCAAATTGAGCAATGTGTGGATCCACACACGTGTGCAACAGGTTTTTTCATTTGAATAGTGAGTTTTAAGTAAGGCTTTAAAAAATAAAAATTATGGTCGCATATTTTCTCTAGACTTGTAAGGAATTTATTATCACTAGAATTTGTGGCACATTATCTCTAGTCTTTAGTGAATTTTTCTTTTNGATCACCAAAAATCCTTCTCATTCTCTCATCTATATCTCATTTTCACACTTGTAGCTCCTTGTCTCTCTATCATCTCTCACTATTTGACCCTCTCAACCATGACAGAGAAGTTGAAAAGAAAATTGAAGAGCAAGATGAAGCAAAAAAAAGTGTGACTTGCGAAACAAAAAGGGAGAAGAAGAAGATGAGAAGAGGAGAAAATAAGCTCAGAAGGTGAAATGGCGAAGGAAAAGTAACAATAATGAAAGATGTAGCATTTGAGCAGCTGATAGTGTTGTCACTAGTCACATGGGTGGGTTGGGAAATGGGGAAGACTGAAAAAATAGTCAGTAAGAAGCAACACTAGTCACGTGGGTGGGTTGGGAAATGGGAGAAATTGAAAAAGTAGTTCACAGGAAGCTTCTTGGAAGCTCACCTATATTTAATTACACAAAATATGAGTTTTATTTTTAAAAAAATCATAAATAAATCTTTTTTTAAAATAATAATCCCACTTCTTTTAATAGAAAACTATATTCAATTTATTATTTTATATAATAGTAATAATAATATATAAATATATATTTTAGCAGTAATTCCGAAACAGTTTCCGAAACGGTACCCGAAATTGACCGGTACCGAAATATTCCATTCCAATGAACAAACCGAAACGGGTGCCGAAACGGTATTCATAACAATGGTGCTGACACTGGGTATGGTTAAGCTACAACAAGTTTGAATTTATTGGTTAGCATTTCATGTTAAAGTTTTTACTTAGAGAAAGAGACAGAGAAAGAGAGATTTGGTCCAAGTTCAAGTCTCTTAATTAGGTTGTAATTTTTTTAGAACAATATTCAAGACAAATTTTTTTACAATTTTTTTCAAAATTTATTAAGGTGGTAAGGTGTGATTAGACCAATATTACTTTCACATGGATTCACCACTGATATCATTTTATTATTCACCAATCACAACAGACTACATTAACAATTGTGAATAATTTTGTGTCTCAAGATTTATTCTTTGTATTTTATTGAAAAACAAGCCAAACACTCCACCCATTTTGTGTGGGAGAAGGAAGGGAAACATGAGCTAGATTGGTTTAAAAAGTTGTAATTTTTGTCCATAAAAAATTTATAAGGTACCAATCTCCCCTATCTATTCATGGCACATTGAAAGAATGAGGCATTGTAGAATAATTTTATAAGAAAATGTGGAAGTACACAATCAAATTTAGTCAAAAAAAATCTTTTTTTTTATAGACAATTTACTATTCATAGGCAACTACATTAACATTAATACTTTATCACCATTCTATTTCAAACACAAAACGAGATATGAAAAAAAATGAATAAAAAAAACTTTTTTAAAAATGTATTGAGTTAACAATGCACAATAAGTGTATTGACCCCGTTGTTCATTGTTAAAGCTTTTTGACAATTTATTAAGCCTGATGCTCGAGGCTTTTGGGTGAAGTTTAGTTAAAACTTTGACTAAGTGTGCATTTGGAATGCACATTTTCAGCGTGCAATTCAACATTTGCGTTTTTGTTTAGGTCTCATGGCACTATTCATGACCTAGCCAAAAACGCAAAAACATTCATACCAATGCATTTTTGGATTTTACGGCACTATTCACACCTTTAAAAATTATTTTGTTAAAGTTTTTTTTAGCAATAAGTTTTTAATTTTCAACAAATAAGCAGTATTCAAACATATCCTAAATATGGTTTTGAAGAGCATGATGCTAATGCTCTTATAAGGTGGGGCATGAGAAGAGTGTACTGCAACCTATATGAAAACTTATTGATCTTTTTTATTACTAGGAATTTTTATGTTTTGAATAAGGGCAATGTTTATTCCATATAGTATGTGGATCCACACACTGGCCAATTGCATTGAACTAGTGACTTTTAGTCACGATTAAGTTTGAAATCATGACTTAAAGCCACAAGTTTAGTGCAAATTGAGCAATGTGTGGATCCACACACGTGTGCAACAGGTTTTTTCATTTGAATAGTGAGTTTTAAGTAAGGCTTTAAAAAATAAAAATTATGGTCGCATATTTTCTCTAGACTTGTAAGGAATTTATTATCACTAGAATTTGTGGCACATTATCTCTAGTCTTTAGTGAATTTTTCTTTTCCTTTTTATCACTATTATTATAAGGAAGACATTGTCTCTAATTCTTCTGGTATAAAATTTTTATCACTATTACTATAAGGAAGACATTGTCTCTAAAAATTTGAAAACGTAACTCTACAACGTGTCTTACACACACTGTATTTTACAGGATTTTCCCTTATAATTAACTGTTCTGGTGTAGTGTGGATCCGTATATTTTGGATTTATCTTTGGATAAAATTTTGTTTAGAATTTGAACAAAGATCTATTCAAATGGTTTTGTGTTACTTCTATAGGTTCAAGAGTTTGTTGATGCAATCAATGAGGAAGATGATATAGTTATATATGGATCAATTAAAGCCCCATAGATTCTTGCTGACATTGTAGTCTTTGGCAGCAGCTATATATCTTGATCTCAATTTCGACTTGCAAAAATTATGGGTGGTGTGTATTTAACTTCTTTTTTCTTATTTGGCAAAAATGATTTGTCTTTTTTCTTTTTCTTGTTTTGGACTTTTAGTCGTTCTCTATTCATATAAATTCATCATTGGTTGTTTTATATTTGAAGATCTTTAGGGGTCTCTTGGAACCTATTATAACACCTGAAGTCTTGCAACAACCCCATCCTATTATGTCATTGTATCAACCATGTCAAAAGCAGAAGCCTTGGAGGGATAGGGCAAAGAATATTGCTATTATATATGTCGATGGTGTGTTTGTTGCCTCAAGCTCTTCTAATCAGATAATGGACATTGCAAAGCTTAAAGCAACAAAGCAAGCATTGCTCAAGTAATCGAAATCTATGCCCACTAACATTATGAGGTCAGATTTTTCTTTTGGGCTTAAAAAGTAATTTGAGATCGAATTAGCGAAGCAAAAGTTACACGAGGTTTGTCAGAAGAAAAGGTGGGCTAAGCCTAGCTACAGGTATGAGCTTCTTTATCACGAGCAGTGAAGAATATATATATATATATATAATGTGTACTCTGAATTATTTGATGATAAGCCTATTAGTTTTGGACCCCCCCCCCCCCCCCCCCCCCGGGGTTGTTATTTTAGCATCTAAACCTTAAGATTGCACCACATCCGTGTCTGTGAACCCAAAATTTTTCCCCTCGCCCACTATACTAAGGTTGCATTAATGCAACTTTACTATTCACATGTTGTATCATTAAAATCTATTTTTTTATTATCTCCCACTCCTCTCTCGCCTCTGATTCTCCCTATTCTCTCTTTATTTTTTCCCCTTCTTGATCTCTTTGTCTCCTCTCTTCTCAGTCTCACTTCTCCATCTCTCCCTCTTCTCTCTCTATTTCTCACCTCTATTTCCCACTCTTCTCTCTCTATTCATAGCATGTTTCTCAATCATCTATCTTGGTCCATTTGACTAAATTTTGGTTGGATCAAATTGGTGTTGCTGGGTTTTATTGGTGGCATTTCAGTTGTGGAGTTGAATTAGTGACCAGGTTTGGTGGTGGGTCGTTTCGTTGTTTAATGGATCTGTTTGGTGGTGGGTTTTGGTGCTTGCTAGGTCTGTTTGGTGGTGGGTTTCAGTGATGGTTGTTTTGGTGGCTGGGTTTCAATGGTGGTTAGGTACATTCATGGTGGTGGAGGTGGTTCCTTTGGATTTTGGTTTTGGGTTTTGTTGGGTGTTTGGTGATTTTTAGTTAAGATGTTTAGTGAGTTAGATATTGGGTTTGGGTTTGAATTGACCAGTGGTGGTAGTGGGTGGTGCTATTGGGATGCTCTACAATGGTAGTGGGTGGATGTGAGAGATAGGAAAAGAGATCTCAATTTTTTTTATGAAAATAAAAATTGTGCTGTAAGGTGTATTGTAAAGTAAGTTGGTATAGTGATGGACGTTGAATTCTCTATGCCAACCCAACGTAGCAGCGAAGAAGAGGATGAACTACACCGCAATGTAAAGAAGTTTAAAGAAAGCAATGGAGCTAGAAGCTTCACACAGCCAAGGAAACTTGTTAGTTACAAGGATAGCCTTATGGGAGACATCCCTAGGGCTTATGAACAAGCTTTCAAATTTGACAAGGATTGGGAGGAAGAGTATAAGTCAGATACTGAACTTAAGCCTTTGCTAGAAGGTATGGCTGAGGTGAAATTATTCAAGGAAACAAAGGCTCATATTAAGGTGCCATGGTCTAAGGTATTGATAGTGAAAGTGTACGGTAGATCAGTCGGCTTCAACTCTCTCACTTTCAAAATCAATGCGTTATGGAAACCGAAGGCGAAGATGGATTGTGTGAATTTGGGTCGTGATTTCTTCCTAATCAAATTCAGTAGTAATGAGGATTATGATCATGTGCTCCATGAGGGTCCATGGTTCATTGGAGAGCATTTCCTAGCTATTATGCCGTGGGAACCATACTTCAAAGCTTCTAAAGCAAAGCTTTCTTCAGTTGCTGTTTGGGTAAGAATTCCTGAGCTGCTAATAGAATTTTATGATGCCTCAGTTTTAAAAGAGATAGGTAGCGTGATCAGACCAGTACTTCACATAGACTCCTATACAGCTTCAGAAACTAGAGGTGGCTATGCGAGATTATGTGTTCAGATAAATTTGGAGAAACCTCTTATCACTTCTATCCGAGTGGGTAGGCTGGTGCAATGTGTAATGTATGAAGGTGTATCTTCACTTTGTTTCAAATGTGGTCGTCTTGGCCATAAGAAGGAAAACCGTAGTTTTCAACTGAAGCAAATTGTTAAGGAGAATAATGGACAAGAAGAGCAGAGGGTCAATGACGGGGTGGTTGCGTCAAGATCCAACGATACCAATGAAAGGGTTCAGTCTGAATCAAACTATGGTCCATGGATAGTTGTCACGAGGAAAAGAAGTGTGCAACACCATTGTCCAAATGGGCAATCAAAACCAAATCAGATGAATCAAATCAGAACTAAGGGTATTTCTGACTTTTCCCAAAAGCATTGTGATAAGGGAGTGGGAGCAGGTAAAGATATTGGGATATCACATCCTACTGATTCGGCAGACCTTATTGCTAAAACCACACGTATTGTGGCAACCCAATTTCCGCACAAAGATCTTAAGATGGGTACTGAGTGTATGGTGGAAGATGGTTTAGAAGCTTTGGACAGTGTGATGCTATAGGAGATGCGATAGAGTGAAGGGCATAAAAGTAAAAATCTGCCCAAGTTCAAAACTAAAGGCAGCAACAGGTTCGGGGTCAAAAATTCAAAAAGTTTGAAGGGGTCTAAGCCTCAAAAACGTCCTTTGTTTAGCTTTGGGAACAAAAGTGATCTTCAAAAAAATCCAGAAACTCAGAGAGGTGAAAATCAAGCTAAAAATGGAGGGGGTTATTGAGCGAGCTGATCCCATGGTCACAAATAAGCCAGGCCATTTGGTACAGGGGCAGAGCAGTGAGGGTTCCAGATGAGGTAATAGCTCATATCCGAGCGGCACCAACAGAAACACTGGGATGTTTAGAGGAGGAGTTGGGACTAGCATGGAAGCATCTCTTTCCCATAACTCCAGCAAGCATCCGAACCAGCGATCTTCCTTTGGATCACAGGGCATGGAATCTCACGCCGAACCCGTGGTAAAAATTCCTCACGGACATTCCGAAGATTTCTTGGGAGGCGGCAGAGGAGTTGAACAGGCAGCAACGGCCATTAGTCGTGCCCCATTGGGACAAATCTGGGCGGATAATTCAAGAAAGGAAACCGGTGGATTTTCGGGGGATGGCTATGGCTCATATGAGGAACCACCCAACGTTGAAATTGATCCAACTCGTGGCTCCAATGCAGAGGTGCGACATACTACTTTGCTGCAAGGAGGAGATTATGGGTATTCTAAAGTACATGATCATCTGGAAGCCAAAGTGGACAGCTTCCAAAAATCTTTTAAGGAGGATGGGATGGAGCATGGTGGAATCAACGATAATGACTGCTAATCCACCTGAAATCAAGGTACCTCTAAGCCATTTTGTCAAAATGAATATATTATTATGGAATTGTAGAGGAGCTCTTAATGCTGATTTCAAAAGAAAATTTTTTGAAATGACCATTAATCATCGCCCTTCTATTTTGGTTGTGACAAAGACGAGGGTCAGTGGAGGCAGAGCCGAAAAAATAATTGAAGGCTTGCCATTTGACGGATACATTAACACAGATACAATCGGGTACGCCAGGGGACTGTGGATACTCTGGAAAATGGAGGATGTGGATGTTTCTCCCCTTTCAACCACTGAGCAGGAGATTCATGCTTCTATTAAGGTGTCTCATGGCCATGTTCAGGCAGATTCGTGTGGAGCATGTGTTTAGAGAGGCGAATAAATGTGCTAACTTTTTGGCTAAGAGGGGTTGCTCCTTGATGGAGAATGTTGTTGTGTTTGATATCTCTCCCTCTAATGATTTAAATGTTTTGCTTGAAGCTGATAGGAATGGGTTGTATTACTATAGGCGTGTAGCCAATACTTTGGCCTCTGTGGCCATTTTGTAATTGCCTTTTGTTGTTTATACAAGTACCTGAATAACCAAAAAAAAAAAGGTAAGTTGGTATAATAATAAAATAGGTTTTTAGATGGTAAAATAACAACCGATTCCCATCCCTAGATGCTGATGCTGATACACACACATTTTAAACTAAGGCTTCATTTCCTTTCGTGAGTTGAATTAAAATTAAGCCTTTTGTACTCTCTCTCTCTCTCTCTCTCTCTCTCTCTCTCTCTCTCTCTCTCTCATTGTACATGATTCAGAACTTTATCAGGATGGGATATAATGTTATGAGAAGCTAGAATACTAGCTTTACAATGACTGGAAGCATGCGTGAATATATATATATATATATATATCTTTATTGGCAAGTTTGGATGGAGGGAGGAAGGGGGAAGGTGAACTAGCTAGGGTTACATGGTTTGTTCTATTGACTTGTGGGCATTCACACCTTCTTTGTAGTTATTAATCTTACAATGCGAGTGCTTTTTCAAATTTCCTTTATGTGTGTTCTATTAAACCACCTATGTTGTATATGTAATATTCATGCCTTTCTTCTTATTTATTTACTATTTTTTTAAAATAAATAGTATTTTTCTATTAGAAGACATATTCACTATTTTTTAAAAGGGTAAAACTAGGTCACACACTATTACACTTAAATTGCACTTAAAGTCACAATTTTCAAGTGGAAATAGTGACTTTAAGTCATTATTTTTGTGTAGTTTAAATGTGTATAATAAACGCCACCATTTTTCATATTCTCACTTTCTTTCTATCTTGTAAGACATTAAATCGAAATGTACATTTGCTATTACTTGCAGCATTGAGGAGGAAGAGGGTCCATCACACAACAAGAAATATGTATGCTTGGTTCAAATAGTAGATCTTTGTTTGTATATAGAGGGAGAAGAAAAGTCAAGAGTAAAGGAAGCAGAAAACTCTGTAGCTTTATGTCTTATTTTTGCCTTGAGATGGGTTCAAGTTATACGCGATGTAACTTTTTAAAGTTACACATTTTTTAAACCGTTGGATTTAAGTAGATCCAACGGTTAAAAAAATACATTTATTATTACAAATATTCTTATTAGAATCTCATTAATTGCCCTCATTTATTATGTTCTAAACCTAAAAACGTTTGACGTCTAACTTTCTCTCTCTACGTTTCTCTCTCTCTATCTCCTCCACATATTTGTACTTTCTTATGAAATTTTTTACAACAAACTTACGTACAGAATCCAAAACCAAATTCAACTTTATTAGCTCTAATAATAATGTAATTTGATACTTCAAATTATATATGTTCATGTGGGAATTTCATGTGCCGCTTGAGTGTCATCTCAAAGGCGTTGATCACACACGACTTGAACTTGTGGGGATCTAAGAACCCTTTCTCTAAGCCAATGGCAACCCTCAAATTTCCCATGTAGCTAACCATTGCAATTGTAAGACTCTGCAAAACAACAAAATTAGCATTTGCTATAGTGGCTAGAAAATATATAAAATTAACTAAAACTATGAACAATGGAAGCCATTATTTTGACACTACCGCATTGTATATCTTCAATTTCTTGACCATTCAGATAGCATCTTTTTCCCTAATATTAGATGAATCTCTAATCCTTACCAATCCTATATTCACGGTAAGTCACAACTCGGAAACCTAATCAAGTTATACATAAGTATTAGAGAGAGAGAGAGAGAGAGAGAGAGAGAGAGAGAGAGAGAGTCATAAGTCAAACATTTTTTGGTTTAGAAATAAGTTTAGAATGAAATAAATTATGGTAATTAATGAGATCCTAATAAGAATATTTGTAATAATGAGGGTATAGAGTTACACTTTTTTTTAAAAAAATATGTAACTCTTTACCAGTATAACTTGAACTCATCTCTTTTGTCTTATTAGGCTCTAATATAATATAATATAGTATAATATAATATTATATATATATATATATATTAAAGTAGAAGTCTCACCTAATCTTCTGTCATGTGCCATGATTGTCAAGCTTATAAAGATTGATACATGTTGTATATATTAAGATGATTTGGACAAACAAAGCCACATGGAGCATAATAATTTGTCCATGTCAATTTTATCTAATACATGTCTATCAGGTGTCAACAATAAAAGGATATTAATTTATATATTCCTAAATTTTAATATGTGCTTAAATTTCCATTATTAACTCCTTAAAATGCTACATTAATTTTTTGCATGTATGAAGATTCCGTGGCTTTTAACTTTTCTTTTTTTGGTGTTAAAAATGTCCATTTGCCTCCTATTATATTTACATGTTTTGTGCTAATTCAGTGTTCAAAACGATGTTGTTTCATGTATTTTAGTACAAAATGATGTCATTTCACGAGTGTCTACAATTGGCTTGCACTACCTACTTAAGAAATTGTAACATATAAGGGGATGTTTAGTAGACTGTAATATGCACTGCTATGTAATAATTATTTTTATGGTTTAACTATTCTTTAGTTTTGTTATATTTTAATTACAAGAAATAGTCATTCTTTATGAATTGTTATTCTTCAAAATGAGGAATAACTATTCATCTTTAAAAATGTTGTATTAACTATTCCTTAGTAAGTACAATAATTTCAAAATTTAATACATTTCCAAATAAACAAACTTTCCGTATACATCTAACCATTATAAAAATAAAAAATAACATATATCTCTCTTAAATTTAAAAAACAATAATTTTTAAGGAGATATAATTTTATGAGGAAGATATTTCCTAAAATAAATCTTAAGTTTTATTCTAATGTTATAACTCACAATGAAAAGAGTGTGTATTTTAGATTGGGGATGTTTTTGTAAATTGATTGTGTAAAATAGAAAAAAGTAGGTTTTTATTGTAAAATAGAATGAAACTTTTGCACCTACTAATGCTAATGCTCTTATATGGCACTTGGCACTTGCCTTCAATATCTATCCTCATTTCCCCTACATGGCTAGGCCTCTTCATCATGGAAGGTGAGTAGAGTTGGCCTCCTCAACTCCACTCGTCATAGTTTGAACTCTATTCTTAACAAAAATGAATTAAAATTAAATGGGTAACTACAGTGTTACAATGCATTTAAAAATTTTGATTTTATAAAAGCGCTTGAAATACTTCACATGAAAATCCCTTATTTTTTAAACAAATATAAAAGTGCATTTTCATTTTGCATGATTAATCTCTAAGGATTAGGAAAATGAAGTAGTCTCTTTCTTGGAATTTTTTTTTCAATGGTTTTCTTTGTCCCATTGTTAGTGGAGTGGAAACGTAAATATTGACCATGGTTGCAAGGATTTTTGGCAATATATTTGTTATGTGCAGAGCCGCCTCACACTCACATATGCAACTATATATCCAAAATTTGGTGCATATATTTTCCGCAATAAGTTGGCCACGTAATTTAACATCGTTTGGTATTTAAAGGCATTAATTAGGTGGGTGCACCTAATGTAAAACTAATACACCAATTGCAGAAGTTGATAGACATTTGAGCTAATTATACATAAAATAGCAAAGGCACATACTTAGCCAAGCAAAGAAAGAAACATACGGGTTTGAAAATGTTGGTCGCAAAGAAGGGACATTTTGGGCTTTTGCCCTTAATTTTTTTTTTTTTTTTTTTTTAGCAATTTGCCCTTATTTCAAAACTATATAGAGATATGCCCTTGTTTCGATACTCGATTACCTTAAAATCGAGTTTCAATGAAATACTCGATTCGTAGAAAATCGATTTATACCCGAAAAAAAAAAAAAAAAAAAAAAAAAAAAAAAAAAAAAAAAAAAAAAATTGCATGGAACTCGAGTTTATGGAAATCGAGTTCCATGCAAAAAAAATTTATAAGTGTGATCGCTCCATATTCAGGGAGACCTATAGTGGCGTTTTGAAGCATATAGTGACGTTTTTAAACCCTATATTGGCGTTTTTTTGCAAATTTTTTTTTTATAAGTTTGATTGCTCCAAATATCAGGTTTAGGAAGACTTATAGTGGCGTTTTTAAGCCATATAGTGACGTTTTTAAGTCTTATAGCGGCATTTTTCTGCAAAATTTTTTTATAAGTTTGATTGCTCCATATACCAGGTTTAGGGAGACCTATAGTGGTGTTTTTAAACCATATAATGACGTTTTTAAGCCCTATAGCGGGTGTTTCTGCAAAAAAAAAAAAAAAAAAAAAAAAAAATTATAAGTTTGATTGCCCTATATGCCATATTTAGGGAGCCCTATAGTGGCGTTTTTGAGCCCTATAGTGACGTTTTTAAGCCCTATTGTGGCATTTTAAAACTCGATTTTTGTAAAATCGATTTCCATGCATTTTTTTTTTTTTTTTTTTAAGTTTGATCGGGCATACTTGATTCTATGAATCGAGTATTTCATTGAAACTCGATTTTATGGTAATCGAGTATCGAAACAGGGGCATATCTCTATATATTTTTGAAATAGGGGCAAATTGCTAAAAAAAAAAAAAAAAAAAAAATTAAGGGCAAAAGCCTAGAATGTCCCGCAAAGAAGAATATATGGAGTTCTCGTGAAGGCGGTGATTATATGGAGGAAAATTGTAGAAGGATTAGAATGGCCTAAATGTTCAAAAGACCTTTCTATTTATAGAAATATTTAGTATTTACACCGCCTCATGAGTCATAGCCCTAGAAAGGGTTGTGTGTCCCTCAAGGGTCATATCTCTTCGCCAAACTATATAATTGTGTGTGAATCAAATCATCCTTTCATGGGTACAATTTAGTACATAAAGATGCATCATATTTATGTTGTAATCATCATTCTCAGTATATTTACATATTCCATTTGACCACACCATATATAATTCTCATGTGATTTGTTATAGTCAACATGATACCATGGCTTCAATATTCGCTCTCATTTCAACTCTCATTTGTGATAAAACACAAATTTACCTCAATGGATGACTTCTCTATGGGTGTTCATGTCACTCCCAAAATTGACCACCTTCATTATAGATGAGTTCCAATTCTCTCTCTTATAAGATTATGGAATTGTTTAATTACCGATGGTTATTAATAAATGGAAGAAAAATGCTAGGATCACAAAAAAGTTCATAACTTTTGTCATGTAGCGAGTTATAATTGGTACATGAAGGTAAAGGGGAAGGTCTACACTTTCACCAGTCATAACTCGTTGCATGGTGAGTTGCAGCAAAAGTTGCTGACTTTTTCGTGGTCGTATTATTATCTAAACAGAATCATGACCAAAAATATAGCCCATACCCTCTACCACAACCAACAATTTCAATATCAATATTGTTAGGTTCTAAGTACTTAGGAACTAATGTATTAGAACTCTAATTTGTATTGTTGGCAAACCATAATCAAGACAGGTTGTTAGTCTTGTTTTAGACTTGCTCAAAGTATGTCTTTTATATAAAGTTGGAATCGAGTTAACTGTAGAATTGAGTGTGCAATTCTAACTGGCTCAATCGATTGAGAATTAGACTTGATTGATCAAAAGTTGGGCAAAATGTTTTTTCTGCAGAATTTCCAACTCAGCCCTAAGCCCATATGACGTGTAGGGTTTGATGTTTTACCCGAGGTATAAAAGGCAAACCCTAACCACGTTTTAAAGGTTGCTCTATTTGCTGTGTGTGTGAATCTCTTGTAATATCTGAGAGGTGGTTACCTTCACACATGCTTAAGATTATCAAGAAGGCGATTTCATTGATAGCTTGATGATCATTCAGTTGCTGCACTAAAGAGCTTAAAGATACACAAGCGGGAATGCTTGTACTTGCTAGAGAATCCAAGAAAGAAGGAGTCCATGGTCTCGGAGCTTGCACGTGGTCGTGTCAGTAAGTTTTCTACTGGTGGGTAGCAATAGGATGTTAGTAGTCTAAGTTGCTATTGTAAAACTTCGATTCTTTCATTAGTGGATTTAGGTTTTCCTTGAGGATAACTAGGTTAAATCCTCCCCAAGTTTTTTACCGGTTTGGTTTTCCTGGGTGATTATATCTTTGTGCTCTTTATATTCTGCACTTTGCATTGATATGATTATATGATTGTGTTAACCTAGATTTGTAAAATTTGGATAAGTAATAATTTGACTAATTAACTAGGTTAATCCGGTTGTGTTTTAAGGGGTCTAAAAACAAACAACTACCTTTGTGTGCTAACCTAGCTATGCTACAATTTACATCGAGTACATCCTTCACTACCAAAAAAAAAAAAAAGGGTCTATGGCAGCATTTTTGTGGCACCATTTTTCAAAAAGGTTGCTTTGTAACTTTGTTTTTAACAAATACCACTTAAAATCCTAAAAGTATGGGAAGTTTATAGCGGCATTTTTAAAGGTTTTCGAACATAGAGCCTGTTACAGCGTTCAGAAAGAGCTGCCAATAGGTCCAACCAAAATCCCAAAAAAAAAAAACTAAACTAAACTAAAAAGCAAAAAATTAAAGGAGCTATTACAGAGCTTGATGTTGAGAGAACTACTAATGAGAAAGGGACTCTACGTCTCAGACCTAGACATGGCAAAACGGGCGGGTCGGGTCAGGTCGGGTCAATCAGGTTGCGAGTTAAAAACGGGTTTGGGTCAATCGGGTTACGGGTTGGGTCGGGTTGACCCGTATTTTTCACATGAATTTTTTTATTATTTTTTTTTATAAAGAAAACAACATGTATTTATCATTTGGAAAGTTATGCAACAAATTACTTGATGCAAAATGCATTACTTTGAATTCACCACTTATATTAAGAATAAACTCAGTTAAACTTATTAATACTTATTCAATAATTTTAAAATTATATAAATCCTAACATTGTTATCTAAAACAAAATAATACAAAGATAAATAAAACAAATACACAAGTTTTATTTCTACACAGTATCAACATTCCAAAATATAAAACAAAATTACAAATAACTTATTAGATAACTCATTTGATAAAGAATAAAAACATATAAGAAATTTACAGTCTTGAAAATTAATTTTATAATCTATTATTAATTGTGGTTCGCACTCTATTTCAATTGAGATATACATTAAAGTTTGATTGCTTACTTATTTATACATGGTCTCTTTTATGAATATCATATCATTGTTAAGCAACACACACTCTAGGAAATATCATAATTTATTTTGAAAAATCGTTTATTTTGGACATAAATTGTTAAAAAAAAATAAGTCTAAGCATTCATAATTTATGCTAATTTGATACTTTGGCTTCACTATCTTCAAACTTGTGAATATTTCTCACACATGCCTACAATTTTAAATCTACGTTTTTAACTCTACTGAAACCAGATTATCTTGGTATGTACTTTATTATTTGATATTTAAAAATCTTCACTCATTACAGAATGCTCGACCATTTAATTTTCAATTAATTTGCATGCAGTTATGTAAATGTATCAATTGTTTCCTTAAAGCTCACAATAAACAATTAAACCAAAATTGTCTTAATTTTACTATTTTTTTTTTTTACCAAAAAAAAAAAAGTTTTAAAAAAATGGTTCTGGTTCAGGTCAGTTCGTGGGTCGGGTCAGATCGGGTTGACCCGTAAAAACACGAGTCGGGTCACGGGTCAACCCGTTTTTGCTTCGGATCAAAAAAAATGGGTTCAGGTCAGGTATTTTCGGGTCGGGTCGGGTCGGAAAATTCTGACCCATTTTGCCATGTCTACTCAGACCCAACCCAAGTTTGGAACTTTGGAGTTCAACGCTTCTTCAACAACCACTAAAAGCTACTTATTTCATTTCTCATGAGGCTCCTCTTCATCATCAACTAATTAAGCTCACTGATTCCCAAAAGAAATGGTATGTAAATATCACATTTTGTTTTGTTTTGTTTATTTTTGGTTTCGTTTACATAAATACTAACTTCAATCCTAAAACTTTCAGTGCCCCATCCTCCGCTACTAATCCTAGCTATATATACAAATGCTCATCTATGATATAGGTAGACATGAATGACTATTTGAAGTTGCATTTTCCAAAATAAATCATTTTTTAAAGTCCATCTTGGTAGAGGACAAGTATCTACTTTAATTTCTCGGTTTGTAGTGTTAATTTTTTTTTTTAATAAAAAATTTGGATATATAATTATTTGTAGGGCGCGTAGTTATAATATTTGGCATTTAAAATTTTTGATAAATTTTTTTTCTTTTTCTTTGTACATCAGTCTTACTAACTCTAAAAAATAATAAAGAGGCCAGAGGTAAGCGGAAGATATGGAAAAGTGATAAGGAAGTAGAACATATGAGTTCATGTAGAATGCAAAGAATATTTCCAATATGGACTTATGATACTTTGGCAAGACAAAAACAAAGGATGTAATTATACCATTCAGCTAAAGAAAAATGGATAGTGTTTATTTCAAACTAATATGAAGTGCTAGGCTCTTACTATAAGTACTCATTTTGTATAAAATTTAGACGAAAACACCATTTTGGTCCCTACATTTTTGGGTCACAGTTAATTTGGTCCTTACATTTTAGTAACAGTCAATTTAGTCCCTGTTATTTTCAACTTGCAATCAATTTGGTTCTTATCGTTAGGTTTTTAACGAAAAATGCTTACATAGCAAATTGTGTGCTTTCTTGGCACACTTGAAGCTGATATGGCAACTAAAATAATGATAATTTTTTTTTTATTGACATAAGAAAAATGCCACCTCAGATTTATCGATATTAGAGAAATTAAAAAAAAAAAAACAAAAAAAAATATTAAAAACAAAAAGTAACATGAATTTAGATTTTAGAAGTGGGAACACAGATTGAACATGAACTTAAAGAACATAAGCCCAAAAAAATATATAATTAAATTTATTTTCAAATGGGAAGAACACAAGCCTAGTACATACAAATTTGAACAAAAATTTCTTTACAGGTTCAATCCAAAATTTTTATTTATGACAAAAGTTACAAAACAAGTCAGATCAAAATCAATACATTCACAAAACAAAATAACTACGAAGCTCACAAGTTACATCCAACCTCTGAAGCTCCAATATCATACACAAATACAAAGGGATAATATCAAATAATTAAAATCAAAGAAAACCAAGCACAAAATAGTTCCTCTTCTTCTCTCTACTATTAAGACCCATCTCTACCCTAGCTTTGCGTTTCTCTCTTCCTCTCCCTATCTTATTCTCTACCTTATACCTCCATCGCACCTAGATCTCTGTCATAATCCATAGCCACTGTCAAGACCCAGATTTGCTCATCTCTCAATCTCCCTTTTTCTCTCCCACTTCCGCTTTATGTGTGTTTGTGCCATGGCCATGGCTCAGGTTCGTCACAATGAGCTTGTCATCTTGTCCCCAACAACTAAGTTTAATGGTGGTGGTGGCGGTGGAGAAGATGAAGCCGGGCAAAAGCACACCAAGTAATGTAAAAAAGCTGATATATATATATATATATATATACTCTACTATTAAGACCCATCTCTACCCTAGCTTTGCGTTTCTCTCTTCCTCTCCCTATCTTATTCTCTACCTTATACCTCCATCGCACCTAGATCTCTGTCATAATCCATAGCCACTGTCAAGACCCAGATTTGCTCATCTCTCAATCTCCCTTTTTCTCTCCCACTTCCGCTTTATGTGTGTTTGTGCCATGGCCATGGCTCAGGTTCGTCACAATGAGCTTGTCATCTTGTCCCCAACAACTAAGTTTAATGGTGGTGGTGGCGGTGGAGAAGATGAAGCCGGGCAAAAGCACACCAAGTAATGTAAAAAAGCTGATATATATATATATATATATATTTTTTGGGTGGGTTAGTTGAAAAGAAGTTAGAGATTCAGAGGTTAATGTGCGAAGGAGAGGATTTGAACAAAATTTAGTGATTTCTTGAAGGAATTTCAGATCGATCTGTGTTTTCCAACTTCTTAAATCTGAATTCTTTTTTTCTTTTTTTTTTTTATAGATGCTGAGGTGTAATGTCAATAAATTTTTTTTTTATTATTTTAGTAGCCATGTCAGTTTCAAGTGTGCCAACAATGCACACTATTTGCCATGTAAGCATTTTCTATTAGTAACTTAACTGTAAAGACCAAATTAATTGCAGGTTGAAAATAACAAAAACCAAATTGACTGTTACCAAAATATATGAACCAAATTGACTGTTACCCCTAAATATAAGAACTAAAATAATGTTTTCGCCTAAAATTTATACAAACTGAAACACATGCACTCTTTAACTCTTATATATATTCAACAAAAATAATTAAATTAAGCAGATGATAAAGTGCTCCGCAAGTGGCAAATGCAATATATCCTAACAAATGATTCGCACAAGAGTCAAGAGATGTCCAAGATAGACAAACACAGCCTTCTAATTATTTAATACATAGCAAGCCTTAGCATCCAACGGAATAAACACAAAAGGGAGTCACAAAACAGTTGTTGGTTAGAAGCTTGGGAAAGAGACCGAAAGAGAAGCTTCTAAGCAGTGCTATAACGAGTGCTTTTAGAGCACTCATTAATAATTTATTTTTGAAAAATTTTGATATCACTTTTATGGGAAATGAAAAAAGCTGTCAAAATATTAATTTTTTTTTTTCATTTCTCATAAAATTTTTTTTTAAATGGATTATTAACCAGTGTCCTAAGGGCACTCGTTAGCATTTCTCTTTGGTGAGATATATAAAAATAAAGTAGAAAATGGATATTACATTGGCTGGCTTCTCTCAATCAAAACAACAAGGCAATAAAAAAATATGGTAATTGTTGAATTCAAGCGGTCATCGATCACAACCAACCTATGAAAAAACTCGAGTACAAGAATAGCTGGTTCTCCAAATGTCAATTTCTAAAAACTGTATTACATTAATTGTCCATAATTTATGAGATCGTGACTATTAGTATTAAATCTTATCTTGTCGCTAGTTGTTACTTACAAAGTTACAACTACCCCGGCACTGACAATGATATTTCCTTTTCTAATTGTCATCACAGATTGGTGGAGTCTAAAGAATGTATATTATGAGATCTCTTTTTCACTACGTGTGAATTCCCACACATATAAGAGAAATGTCTTATAAATAAAACGGTTTTATAAAATAATTTTTCTATTCATTTAATACATTTGTCTCTATGGACCTCACATGCTACGAGGAAGCAGTTGTAGTTGCATACAACTGCCCCCACAAAATAATTATCCATATCAAAGGAATTACCGAGATTTAGGTAATAATTTTTTTACCTACTTAAGTTCATTTTGAAACAGTCAATGCGTAATGCAATTGAAGTTATAGGTAGGGGTATAAGCAAAAGAAATTATAGGTAGACAAATTGCAAGACATCCGACTCAATCAATCTACACCAAAGCTACATGCCAATTCGATCATATATTTTTTGATAATGGTCACTTTCTTTGGCTAAAAAAAGAAGAAGAAGGAAGCCAACACACGTTAGTAATAGAAAGAAAAAATCAAAGGGAAAAAATTAAAAAAAAAAAAAGAAAAGAAAAGAAGAAGAAGTCAACGCATTGGAGACTTGGAGGTGAATTCCAAGGGTATTTTTGGAAGCTCACTTCATGAGTTTTCCCTTCCTAGTTTTCTCTTTATTTTGGGAGAAAACTTTTTGGTAGATCCGGGAAAAAAAACATGGGCCCCTCCATTTATTTTCCTTCATTTCTATCCAATCAAACACAATCTAAAAAAGTTTTCCTTTCATTTTCTCTTCAAAACTTTCTATCCACTCTCTTTCACCTCTAAACAAACACACCCTTAAAGACTCTAGACGAAGTTGGACTCAATCAATCTACACCAAAGCTATGTGCCAATTCGATCATATATTTTTTGGATAATGATCATTTTCTTTGGCTAAAAAAAAAAAAGAGGAAGCCAACACACGTTAGCAATAGAAAGAAAAAATCAAAGGGAAAAAAATTTTTTAAAAAAAAGAAAGAAAAGAAAAGAAAAGTAAAGAAGAATTAGCCAACACATTGGAGACTTGGAGATGAATTCCAAGGGTATTTTTGGAAGCTCACTTCATGAGTTTTCCCTTCCTAGTTGTCTCTTCATTTTGGAGAAAAAACTTTTTGTTAGATTGGGGAAAAAAATCTGGGCTACACCATTTATTTTCCTTCATTCCCACCCAACCAAATACAATCTAAAAAAGTTTCCCATTCTATTTTCTCTCCAAAACTTTCCATCCACTCTCTTTCACCTCTAAACAAACACACCCTTAATGACTCTAGATGAAGTTGGACTCAATCAATCTACACGAAAGCTACTTGCCAATTGGATCATATATTTTTTGGATAATGATCATTTTCTTTGGCTAAAAAAATAAAAAAAATAAACTTTTGTTGTCCCATTCTCACCTCCCAACATAATTAATTTTATACTCGTAAGTCCTAATACTCCAATGTTTAATTCACACTTGACCATCACACTTGACACGTATCATCAAAACCAAACAAAACTTTGGGATCCCATATCTCTCTCTCTCTCTCTCTCTCTTGAAAACTCTATAAATTGGGAGAACCACACTGCTCTTACTCATCCACTACTACCGAGAATCTTATTAGAGAGAGTTTGCTTAGTACATTTGTCTTCAATCCTCTTGTGTTGCTAAGGAAAATGGCTTACTCAAAGACTTTCCTTCTTCTTGGTCTTGTCTTTGCTGTGGTTCTTCTCGTCTCCTCCGAGGTCTCAGCTCGTGTGCTAGCTCGTAAGCTACTTTCTTGAGCTAAATATATGCCTTTACTATTTTTTTAAGCCCAAATGTCTTTTTTTTTTTTTTTGTTCTAGAATTGGTGTTTTTGGTTTATGTCAAAGACAGAGGTTCACCAACATGCATGCATCAAATGCCTTCAAATACCAACTTGTCATGTGAAATTTACCAAAATTGCATAATTTGCAAGTGACCCTCTTTGTAGCAAATATACCGCCAATAAACCTATTCGATCGGTTGGAGCTAGTTTTTTTTACAAGTACATAAGGTTACCATGAATTTGGTCACTTGGTTATAATATCTCTGAGTCCATCAAAGTGTAAAATGACTGTTCATTTATAATGATAATATATGCATTCACTCTGACAAGAAATGATAATAAAATAAACAAAGGAAAAAAAAAAGCTATAGAGCATAGTTTTATTAATCCATATTGATTAAGGAAAAAGGTAAAAGAAAGAAGCATTGCATCTTTTCGTTTTACAAAATAATGGAGCATCATTTTCATGAGTTCCATGTGGGAAGTATATACTTTTAAGCTCTAATGTTTTGTAATCCATTATTTTTTTATTATATATTTTTTTAGTACACCTTGACATTATATTTTAGCCATGTTGTAAACGTTTTTCATTTCTTTTTGTAGAGGAGACTGAGCAAACTGACGGTGATCACCATGATCACCATGGAGACGATGATCACCATGGTGACGGTGATCACCATTATCACCATGGGGACGGTGATCACCATGGTGACGGTGATCACCATGATCACCATGGGGACGGTGATCACCATGATCATGGTGATGCTGGAAAGAAACTTGAAGAGACCGACCATGGAGACGGTGATCACCATGAAGACGGCGATCACCATGATCACCATGGAGACGGTGATCACCATGATAACCATAGAGACGGTGATCACCATGATCATGGTGCTGCTGGAAAGAAACTTGAAGAGACCGACCATGGAGACGGTGATCACCATGATCACCATGGAGACGATGATCACCATGGAGACGATGATCACCATGGAGACGGTGATCACCATGATCACCATGGAGACGGTTTCTGAATGGGCGTGTCTTATCAATATGTGTTACTTGTCTTAAGCTTGTATGCCAATAAGGTTTAACTTTCAACCATAGTTTCTACCCAAAATAAAATAAACTCTCGACCACAGTAGAGGTGTAAAAGCTTTATCTTTGTTTTTTTTTTTTTTTTTGTCATGTATGTCCTGCTTTTTATGTATTTTTTTTTTTGAACTGCTTTTTATGTAATAAAAAACATGCTTGGACTTGTGAAATTCAGGATGTCTTGCAATTTGTCTACCTATAATTTCTTTTGCTTATACCCCTACCTATAACTTCAATTGCATTACGCATTGACTGTTTCAAAATGAACTTAAGTAGGTAAAAAAATTATTACCTAAATCTCGGTAATTCCTTTGATATGGATAATTATTTTGTGGGGGCAGTTGTATGCAACTACAACTGCTTCCTCGTAGCATGTGAGGTCCATAGAGACAAATGTATTAAATGAATAGAAAAATTATTTTATAAAACCGTTTTATTTATAAGACATTTCTCTTATATGTGTGGGAATTCACACGTAGTGAAAAAGAGATCTCATAATATACATTCTTTAGACTCCACCAATCTGTGATGACAATTAGAAAAGGAAATATCATTGTCAGTGCCGGGGTAGTTGTAACTTTGTAAGTAACAACTAGCGACAAGATAAGATTTAATACTAATAGTCACGATCTCATAAATTATGGACAATTAATGTAATACGGTTTTTAGAAATTGACATTTGGAGAACCAGCTATTCTTGTACTCGAGTTTTTTCATAGGTTGGTTGTGATCGATGACCGCTTGAATTCAACAATTACCATATTTTTTTATTGCCTTGTTGTTTTGATTGAGAGAAGCCAGCCAATGTAATATCCATTTTCTACTTTATTTTTATATATCTCACNCTACTTTTCATTTTCTTTATTATATATTCAAATCCTGAATTTGAATATCTACTTTTCATTTTCTTTATTCTATATTCAAATCCTGAATTTGAATATAGAAAAAAGCACTTATTTTCACATTTAATAATGTTTGCTAAGTTGTTTTAATACATAATTTGAGTATAGAATATATCATACCCAGGTTTAGTCAAAATTTTGTTTTGTTTTGTTTTGTTTTTTAAAAGTAACTTTTCTCGCTCAGACACATCACATCACTAAAATAAAAGTAACTTTATGTCTTCACAATATTTACGAATATGCCACCATATTCGTATTCATAGAAAAGCGAAAATGTAGAAAAATTGCTTTCATTTTTTGTATTCGAATCCAATTTTTAGAATATTGAAAATGAAAACCAAATACAAATACTAAAATCAAATCAGTTTATTTAGTGGTAGGACCCACTAAAATCTGAAAATGAAAACAAAAAATTGTGTTTTTTTCAGCTAACCAAATAGGCTCTAAGCATCACAAGATGGATATTCATGGAAGGACGTTGCAAATAGTTAGGTTCAAATCGATGGACTATGATAGTAATGCATGTCGACTCATTATGAAAAGCCTTCCTATCCTATGTGCTCACACCTTTAGCCTTTAGTTTGTGTAAAGTAAATTGCTTTTAATCCATTATAATGGCCTAAATGGGTCATTTTGATCAGCTTAATTCAACTACATTTGCATCTTATATATTCAAGGATTTGAGGCTTAGTTTATAAACTCTTATAAGTTGGGACCGGACTAGGTGAATCAATTTCTAGTATTGGGAATTTAAATTGCAACTTGTTTATTATATTCTTACAATCTTTGAAATAAGAAAATATGACTACAACCACATGAGAAACAGTCTTTTTTTTTTTTTTATATATTTATAATCAACTATGATATTGAAAACCTATCTTCAATCTATATAATATTGTCCTAAGATTTGTACTCCACCGTTACTGACCTATTTGTTGACAAAAATTATAAATAATTGTATACCACCTAATTCATTTTCTTTTGGGGTCTGAATTACCACCTAATGTTCTTACTACTCTGTTTGGAATATGGGGGCATCTAAGGCCAGTGGCAAAGTTTTATTGCCCACAAACGGCAAGCCACGTGGAGGAGCCAGAATTGTTGGCGTGGGAATGTGCTAAGTGGTTTAGGACCCCAATATTTGTGCGTGTCTCAACTCTCAAGAATTTGCTTAAACAAAAACCAATGACGATTGATCAAGTAACAAGTTGTGCTTTGTTGCTATGTTCTAACTCCTCGTTTTTATTTCATATTGCAAAGCAAATGTGAAAAGACATTGCCGCAAAGAAGTAGGGGCAGGGACCAATATCTTTACTGAACTTTGCGTTATCTCACGTGGCTTTAATTAGCCAAAAAAGAAAAACAAACATCGATTTAACGTAACAAATCTCTTTATCCGATTTCGTATATATGAAAAAGACTTGCAAATCTCCCCCACCTGAGAAAAATATATTTTAGAGTTTATTTAAGATCTGCTTATTTTGTTGAAATTGAAAATTTTTTACTAAAAGTACTGTAAATAAAGGTAAATGTTATCTAAAATAGTACAGTGAAACCTATGAATAGTATCAAAAAGTGCAGTGAGGCTCACGAATAGTAGTAAATATGAGCTGAACAGTAACAAATCTCTTTATCCAATCTCGAATGAAAAAGATTTGCAAATCTCCCCATGTGAGACAAATATAAATTTAGAATAGATCGAACCATATTACTTTTCTTTTGTTTTAGATGCACAATGTCTTTATTAAATTTTATCTTCCTTCTGGGATAAATAATTAAATCCATAACCCATAAAATCTTCTCTTTTGTTTTAGAATTTATCACCCATTGAATCATGTTTCTTTATAGAATTTTTTAACATATTTGAGGTGAACTTTAAGGTAAGAACTACGGATACGGACATGGGTACAAGCAAGGAAGTCAATACTGTACCGGAGGCTGTACCGGTTTGGCCAGTGGTACAGTATATTTCAAATACCGATCAATATCGGTGTACCGTTTCGGGTTTACCGCTATTTTTTTACTATTTTATACAATATACAAAGTTATATTTCTAATAACTCAATATATCACTTTGGCAGCTTTTTGTATTTTTTGGTGGAGTTAGAGCATTAGCTACAATGAAACTAAAGAGCTATATAACTATTTTAACTACACAAAAATACAAAAATATATGTTACAATAGCAGAGCCATAACTAAAATAAAAAATTTGAACCTTTAAAAAAATTGAAATGATTTACGTTAACCGATAATTTTTTTTATTATTCGAAATGCCTAGAGTTTTCAAGTCCTACACCCATAGAGTTAACTACTGGAAGTCCTAACTCATTAGGATTTTTTTTTTTTTTTTTCATTCGTTTTTTTCACCTCCACACATATTGCTAACAGTTGTAGCCCATTAGTCTTTCATTATAAGTTTTTTTTTTTTTTTTTTTCATTCTTTTTCACCTCCACACGTTTTGCTTTGAAGTCTTGTCACTTGCTTTTTTTCATTCTTGTTTCTACTTTCAGGTGAGTGTTCCAAAACTAAAAATAGAGATAGACACACGTTGAGAAATAAATGAAGAAGATGAAGGGGCTGTACAAATAGAGGCCGGCGAAACAAAGGAAAAGAAGAAGAAATGTGTAGCAGAGACAAATACGAAGAAGAGGAGGAAAAACCGAGGTAAGAGTGATGAGGTGGATCTTGAAATTTGGGGGTTTTCTGAATTTTTTTTTCGTTTCGTCCGATATCTATTTTCCAGCCAAAACCCGGTATTTATCCCGGTATGCCTAAAACGGCTCCGGTATAGCCAGTATTTAAACCGAAACGAAACAAGAGCATTTTTGTACCGGCCTAAGCACTGGTACGGCAAATTCCAACGTTACCGGCTGGTACGGTACGAAATTAACTTCCTTGGGTACAAGTACAGGCACGGATATGAGTACGATATAGTGACAAGAGCAATTTCTGAAAAATTATAACATAAAATTGTTAATATGACACCAGTATAACATCAGTACAACACAGATACAACACCCTAAATATAGTATCCATGCTTCTTAGATTTTAAGTGGGTATTCAAAAGATAACTATTTACCAGAATTCTTTTACGTATACATTTTGTAGAGAATGAAGTGATTGCACTCATCGTATCCACGTAAAAAAAAAATTTGGTATCTTATAAATCAAGAAAAATGTTTCTCATATAGGTAAGAAATATAACTTTATATTTCATGCAAATGTATAGGAAAGCTATAAACAAATGCCATAATTGTATAAACCCCAACGATCCTCAATAATTACTCAAATGTTGTTGATGGTCATTTTGGAAGTCAAAAAGAAAGAAGGAGCCTAGCAACACGGGCATAAAGGAGTTGGTAAACAGATAGGAAAAAACTATTAAGCTCAAGTGGCAGGAATGATGGATCATAGGTCCATGAAATAAACAAATGGGACTTGAGGAAGCAAATGGGCTTAAGGGAGCCCGTAAAGAGAGAAATAGCAAACCCATGGGCAGTATATGATGTAGAAAAATGAGAATGGGCCACGGCAGGCCCGAAGTAATGTAAGTAAAGAAAGTAAGAGGTTGATGGCAAGCTCATAAACCCCAAGGATGAGAATAAGATAATTGGGCCGGGAAAGCCTAATGAAGTTAGTAAAACCTCATGGGAATACAGAGTTAGAGAGAAGGCCAAGGAAGCCCAAGAGAAAGCAAATGGGCCAGGGATGCCCAAGAAAAAACAAATGGGACACAGGAGCCCACAAGTAATGTAATGAAAAACCAATGGCCATACTGAGCCACTGGAGAAACAATAAACGACAAGCCTAAAGAGGTCCAGTAGGATTGGGTCAAATAAATGTCACAGCAAGAATAACAGAGTGATATGGTAGAAAATGATAACAATCAAGGAGTAGACTAAAAGAAGGCAAAGCCTAACATCAAACAAAGCCTAGCTCCTAAAAGGAGCAGGAAATCAAAAAACAACTCACATAAAAGGTCAAAGACAGATCGTAGACTGTGCATGCAAGCCTCCAGACCGTGGCGAACGCATGAGCAGTAAACAGATTTTGGTCGTACATGAAAGAGAGGCACGCGCAAGGGCCAGACATCACTAGCCTGTACCCAACCAATATGAGACATGGTAAGGTCATGGGTCAGAGGTAAGAGAGCATGGTTTAGCAATGGGGAGAAGGAAAAACCTATTCTGAGGTTCTTGCTCAAGCTCTTATGGGGGATACGTCCTGCTGAGATGATATACCACCCAAAATAAGTAAGGCTGAGTTAGAACCACTAGGTGCATGCCATAAGAGATAGGGAGAGAGAGCACCCACACCAAGGCAGGAAAGGGTGCCATGGCAAACTAACAAACAAAATAGTTTTCCTTGTCTGGTAATAGAGAGTAGCACACAGACGGACTAGTGGTGGTCAACAAGTACACTCAGACCAGACAAAGGTGGTTAAGGGCTAAAATAGTAAAATTCGGTCACGGCAAACATCATAAAAGGCCCTTACTGTGCACAAAAAACAACACAGAATCACGGTAATAAGAACCTCTAGGGAAAAACCAGGAAATAGAAAACAGGTGTGGCAAAAAGAAAGGAAAGATAAGAGGAAAATTAAAAAAGAAAGGAAGAAAGAAATAAACAAAGAGTTAGCTCGGCAGGCATGCACTAATAGGTTGATTCTCTCTCTCCCTCTCAAAATCCTGCTCTTTGCCGGAAGTAAGAAGTTCACTTTGGCACCAACCATTCAGGTCTATTTCCCTCAAATTGATTAATTTCCACAGCAGGATTTCCCCAAGAAATTATTCATGTTAAGAAGAAACGTTCTTCTCTCTCTAGTTTTGATCCTGTGCATCAGACTTGATCTAATTTCTTTCTTTCAATTAACCCATATACTACTCACTTATTCCCCTTGCTTTCTTTATAAAAAGTAATTGCTATTAAACTGTGGTTATTTTTCTTAATTTGGGATTATCTATTCACTTTGATTAAAAAGTCAAAGTACTTTCTTTTGTCTTATTATTATCATATATGCCTGCCACGATTCATCTAAAACAGCTCTGCCCGCTGTAAGCATGCTCTTGGCAAACGAGGTATAGTTTGCGCATAAGCCGGACCAAATTGAGTTGCAGTTGGGCCGGTCTCAACTCCCTTACTCAAAACACTTAGGTCTAGTATCGCAAGAGGCAGTCCAGCCCAATATAACAAAATGCCCACTACAAATGTCTACTTCAAGACTTCAAGTCACATAAAATTTTCTGCCTTTTTTTTTTTTTTTAAAGTCACATCAAATGTTGATCATCTTCTATTTTTCCTACTTTGCTATCTGTAGGTTACATCGGTTTTTCAACATTGGAGAAAGAGAGACTATTTTAAAGGAAGATCTTTTTAAAAACTAGACCCTTTCGATTTTCAATTCCTTTCTTTTTCTCTTCGTTTCTTCCAAAATCGAATCAAAGTTTAATAATTCTCATAATATATTTAGGCCAATTTGTATTTCTAATTTTCTCTTAAAAAAACAAGGTCAATTGGTTCTTGATGATGCCAAAAATTGTCAGTAAATCGCACAGTCCATACGTGCTCTAGACAACACATGCAAAATAGAAACAAAGAAGAAGAATACCTTACAGAGAGTACCGGTGTGGTACCGGCCAAATACCCTCTAAAGGTTAAGTCAGAAAACTTTCACAACTCTAGAGTGCCAAAACTGGGGTAAATTATGTGTACCTTGATTTGTGAAGGCTTTGGGATTTTTATAGTAGCGTAGAGTTGACACCCATTCCTTGGCGAAGAGGGCCTTTCCCTGTAGGGTATATCCTCATTAATGCGTGCATCTTGCAGGATCCTTTCATTGTAGGAATCCTCTAGATTAGGCTTAACCATAGGGTGCAAGATGTTTCTTTATATACTCATGTGTGGAAGCCAAGCAAGGCCTTGTCAGACCCGTCAAAGGTTTCTTTATCTTTGACAGCTTCCTTCTGTTAGCTTCCTATCCCGTCTAGGCTTTCTGGTCGTCTCATACAAGTGTCATGATCTTAAGGTGGAGTCGTCAGCCTTGAGGTGGTGTCATCTATGTCTCTGAATGTACAAGTAAGGCTGACGAGTTCATTAGGACCATCGGCTTCATCTTACATGAATGAGTTTACCATCCTTTTCGGATTATCCTTATCAGTACTTAATCTTCATGCAATGCATACATCCCTCCTTGCGTCATTGTGTCACAAAATGATAGAAAACTGTCCCAAAAGTTTGACTTTAAACCAATATCAACACGGGCTTATAGCCTTACAGGACCATATTGTCTGTAAACAGCAATGAATTTGGGATTAAGTTCGGGTGGTATTCAACCACGTGCAATTACTTCCATTTCTATCACAAAAATTTTTACTTCGCAATTCATTTTTAACATTTTAAATTTTTTTTATTCAATGATTGAGATTGAAATTTGGTCATTAAAAGCTTTTGCATATGGTGCAATACCTACCTAATCGGTAACCAATCCACGAACTTGTATCTCTAATCATTATCTCTCTTTATGGTGATATTCTTTCTTGAGCAACAGTTACATTACGCTACATATTCAAAAATTTTTACAGTAGTTTAATTAATAAATTTTTTATTGGATCTCATGAATCTCAGGTGGACTAACTAGTAACCACCAACATCATCAATAATAATAATTTTAGGAATGGCAACGGGTCAGGTTCGGGTAGGGTTTTTTCATACCCGGACCCGACCTGCGAGGCAAGATCCGTGGCCTAGACCCGGCCCGTTTAGGGTACCGGATTTTTTTCCGGGGCCCGGACCCGCCCCAGCCGGGCTCCACAAGCCCCGCAAGCCCCATTTAGGGATTGGGCCCAATTCGTGGCCTAACCAAAAAAAAAAATTTAAGCCCAAATTTATTTTTGCCTACATTGAGCCTACACCGCCTAATCCGTGGCCCAATCCGACTAATCTTACTAATTTAAATTAAAAAAAAAAAAATACAAGCACAAACACAAACAGCAACAGCAACACAAATACAAATCAATCAACATTGAAGCATCAGTCTTACCGAAATGAGATTTTTAGACAATAAATAATAAATAAACATAAAAATAGAGTAAACAAAACTCCATTTATGGACCGATTTCTTACATGAATCCTCAAACATCAAATACCCAAAAACAAAAACTATTAAGAGGAAATGAACCCAAAAAAAAAAATGAACCAACAAAAAAATGAAGAACTCAGACAGTAGCTTCATCAGCGGTGGTTTTAGTAATCTTCGCCTGACCTCACAAGATCCGTGCTCCTCCATGAAAAATGGCGACCACCACGAGATTCGTGCTCCTCCACGAGGTGAGGGTGGATCGGTAAGTGAATGAGAGTGAGGGTGAGGATGAGATGTGAGTGAGAGTCAGTGAGGCGGTGAGGGGCAAATGAGATGTGAGGGTGAGAGTGAGAGTCAGTGAGGGTGAGGTGAGACTAGAGAGAGGTGGCTGAGTTGAGAGTTAAGAGAGAAATGAGTTTTAGCGTCGGACTGAAGTGAGAGAGTGAAATGAGAGAGGAAGGCTGAAATGAGAGAGGGAGGGAGGCGCTGAAGAAAAAGAAATGAGGGATTACCGAATTAGGGTAGGGTTAGATAGGTTTATATATATATAGGTGGGGTTTGGATTCCGCGTTTGCATTTCAGTAAACGCGTTTTCCTCCTTTTTTTTCTTTTTTTTTTTTTNTTTGCCTAGCTTGAGGTTTGTGTTTTAAGTTCATTATACTACTCTTGCTTAAAGAATTTCATTGCTTTCATGCTCAATTCATTGCACAGGCACATAGCCACTCAGACACAACTTGTTGTTGAAGGATAAAAATGATTAGAAAATCTTGATTATAACAATGTGGAGACTATAACCCTTGTGAGTTTTGAGCCAATTATTATTTTTGGAGGGTTATTTATTTTTTTCTTATCTTAAAGTTCATTTGGAAGTGCGTATCATATTTCCCTTGTTGTAGTCTCATTGTTCTTGCTTTTGGCCAAGAAAAAATGATTATGCCACACTTGAACCTTTTGAAGTCATTGATGTTGAATGAACTATACTAGTCTTTGAGAGATGAGATTAGGCCATTTTTGTCTACTTTGAGCCATATATTTGTTTTTTTTTTTTTTTCTTTGGATACATTATCGCTAGTCACCCCATTGAGCCTTTTAATTAGCATTTCTTTCTTAAAGCCCTTGTCCACAGTGTTTCAAGATGGAATTTGATCAGTTTGTTTCAATGTGGTAGTTTGTGCGAGAATTCAAAGAAGAAAAAAATTATACAAAGTTCCATTTACTCCAATGTTTTGAGTTGCTTAGTAACTAGGGGTATTCATTACCAATGTTTACTCTTACGTCAAACCGTAACTTGAAATATAAGTATGCAAAAGCACTTCAAGTTTGTGACTTGTTGAGTAACTGGGTGCATCCATCACAAATGCCTGCATTCACGTCAAAAGATAAGTGATGACTTGAAGTAAGTAAAAAAAAAAAAAAAAGGGAAAAGTGTCAAAAAGAAGTAAATAAAAAGGGTTCAAATCAAATTTTGAGAAGTGAAATGTAAAGGAGTATTGGTTTGAAGAAGAAGAGTTGAAAAAAAAAATGTTGAATGGAAATTCCAAAAAGAGTTGACATTCCAACAAATCTTGAAAACACTTCTTATATTTACCTTTACCCATTTTTATTTCATTCCCTTTACTTTTACCCTACATTTCGTCCTAATAAAGTCCTTATTTGATCTTGAAGATTGTGTAGTTCAGATATTGATATGACTGAATAAAAAGTGTGGTATAAATTCTTTTTGGCATCTTTTCATGAGACTACTTGTTCTTTCTTGATTAAGTGTTTTTCATGTGATTTATATGTGAGATTTTTATTTTGCTTACATTATTCCACTCACATATATTGTTGAGAGTGTTACACCCCATTTCGGAGCAATTTTATTTGTTGAGTGATAACATCGAAAAGGTTTGAGTTGAAGCATACTTTCAATAGAAATTCGAGTCAAGTTTATTCTAAAACTAAGAGTATGTTTGGGTTGGCTACCACTTTTCACTCACATTGAGTTTTGATGGCATGAGAAATTTCTTTAGCATTTGTAGTGTTTTTGAACTTGAACTAATCCTCTTTGCAAAAGGCAATTAATTAGTTAAAAAAAAAAAATTGGATTTTCTTTGTTTTGTTTATTTTAGTATTCATTCTCAGAATTTTGTGGGTATATTCCCTGCAAACCCTCATGAGACTACAACCCGTCCACTAGTGTAAGCTAAGGGTTTAAAGGCTTGTTGCATACGCTAAATGCAATTGAAATTTCCAGCGAAAGTGGATTAGTTAGGATATTTTCTTTGTTTTGTTTTACTCTTTATCTGTTTTGCTTGAGGACTAGCAAAAATGTAGGTTTGGGGGTATTTGATGTGCATGAAATATATACAAAAAAAGTACTTACATATCTACATATTTAGCCTTACTTTTATGTTATTTTGTTACTGATTATATAATATCTTTGTGTTGCAGGTAACAAGGGCTTTACATGCAAAGTGGGGCTAAGCCAATTAAATTCAAGTCCAATTCGGATTAGGATTCCAGCCTGCACATCAGTTAGTATTTTTGGCATAACTTTCAGCTTCGATATCCAATCGAGATAATTCAAGTTGGGCTAGAAATTTAACTTAAAAGGCTACAATTTGGAGTTTACCAAAAGTCCGAATTCTAAATTTAAATGGGCCAAAATCGTCGGTTAAGTGAAGCCTAAAAATTTGAGATTTTCTTAAAACGGGAATTCAACTTGTAATAGGATTCCTTGACCTATTTAAAGGCTCTTTAGGGTAAAAAGAAGAGAGGAGAAACCTGAGAGGAAAAGGAGGCTGCTGCATAGAAGAATTTGCTTTTGGGAGTCTTTATGAAGAGAAGAATATGAGGACAAAGGCGAGAGCTTCAAGTTGATCAACCAATGCAAATGAAAGACATAAGTTTTATTTGTTTTCTTTTCAATTTTATTATGAACTAAATTTTATTTTCTAGAGCATTGATGTAGTCTAGCAATGAACACACAATTTATTTTCTGAGTTATTTTATTTTTAATATTTCCATGATTGAGTGTTTAATTCTTATTCTTAATGCTTACTATTTTTTACAAATTATAGTTTGATCGATTGAATTACAATGAGACCGAGAGGTGATTTGTTATTTTAGTTCTAGAATTAAACACCACTAGTTGAGTGAAAGTAGAGATGCTTTACCGTGACTAGTTTGATTTTTCAAAAAATTCAAAGTACGTAATGAGTCTCCAATTAATTAAATTCACATAGAGATATGGAATTGTTAGTTGAAGATATTTTTGATATTATTCAAGAGAAGATATTGAATAATTAAGGAATTTTTAATTATCAACGGGAGATTATTAGAATTTAATAATTAGGAAGGATAAATTGTGTGGGATTTGTTAGGTGAAATCAATCGCTCTAGATCCATTCTTATCATATTTTTACATTGTTAGATTTTTACGCTTTGTTAATTCTTTTTATTCGTAGATTTATTTTTATTAAATAGTTTAATTTAATTCAGATAGTAGAACATTCCATTTATTTTCTATTTTTCCAAATAGTAATTAATTTAGTGAATTTCGGTACTCAATAACGTAGTTAATCCTTGTGGGTTCGACACTCGTTTTCTAAAAACACTTTACTACTTGTTACGATTCTGTGCACTTGCAGATTATTTTACGTGAACACCAACAATGCACTTCGTTTGCCACGTCTGGTTTTTCTGTAACTGGGTTGACGGCAAGAACCAAAATAGAATCAATTTTCTAAAATCAGGAATTGACTTAAGAGCAAAATCAATTTAGGGACCAAATCGAGAATCGGCCTAAAATGTAGGGACTAAAAGTGTATTTTTGCCAAAAATGTAATGAAAAATTATATGATGCCTCAACTTAATATTTCAGTTTTCCACAACTGAGTACTAAAAAATTTCAACTCAAAAAATTCACCTAAAAATATACCACATGCCAAGAAAAGAAGTTTCTTAGCACAATTTAGCTTACAGATGTGGCAAGATAATTAAATAAAACAGACAACCAAATATTCATACTCTTTGTCCTTCACCACAAACAATGGAATTTAATCTTGTGGTGTTTGGTAATTTGCTTCAAGACATTTATCATATTTTTAAATTATTATTATTATTATTATTATTATTATTATTTTGTGTAAAAGCGATAGTCAGTTTTCAGGTTTAAACTTTTGGAAATATCACTCATGCATCATTCACGACACACCAATTCCTCGTTACTTTTTCTCAACCAAAAAAAAAAAAAAAAATTCCTTGTTACTAATCTGTTAATTTTGTTCCGCGTTGAATGCCAAATACGAAAGCAACTGATGAGTAAAATAAAAGTGATCAAGATAAGTTCCCACATCATTTGAGTCTACTTGAACTTGACATGGCATATAGTAATTCATTGCAATTTTTTTCCTCAAGAAGGATACCCAAGTAATTATTTTATAGAGAGAAGAGATTTATAACTCAACTGATTCTGTATATTCTAGTATTTTTAAGGGATCCATCTATAATTCAAAAGGCCCCTCTCATGTTGTAACTTTGAATTATCAAAATAAAATAATAATAACAATAATCATTGTCAAGGCCAAATTGACAGGGACAGTCTTTACAATTTTATTTTGCTTTTCAGGCTAATTAGGTGAGCCGTTGCCACCGCGTAAGCCTGTTAACAAGAATTTTATCTCTAGACATATCCTTTATAACTAATCTCCTAATGATAAGATTAGGAGATGATCCCCCAGTCAGTTTAATTAATAAGGAGTTTTTTTCTCCCAAAAAAAAAATCATTATCGTTTTCAAGAATGAATAGTTGATCTGTTTTGAATCTTTTGATAGCTAGAGCTTTGTCCAAAATGGGCAAATGCCATTTTCATGCAAAAAAACTAGCATTTTGCCCCTTTTCCCAAATTAATTAGGGAAATACCCCTGTTTTGAAACTCGATAATGTCAAAATTGAGTTTTGTGAATAACTCGATTTGTAGAAAATCGACTATGGGGAGATCAAACTTAAAAAATAAAATAAAACAAAATAAAATAAAATAAAATTGCATGGTACTCGAGTTCATGGAGTTCGAGTTCCATTTAAAAAGCCATTATAGGGCTCCCTGAACTTGGTACGGGCAATCAAACTATAAAAAAAAAAACAAAAAACTTGCATGAAAACGCCACTATAGGGCTCCCTGAACTTGGTATGGGCAATCAAACCTTAAAAATAAAAAAAAAAAAAAAAAAAAAAAAAAAATTGCATGGAACTCGATCTCCATGCAGTTTTTTTTTTTTTTTTTTTTTTTTTTTTTTTAATTTTCAGTTTGTTATAATTCGATTGGCCAAAAATCGAGTTTCAAAATATGGGCGTTTCCCTAATTAGTTTGGGAAAGGGGGCTAAATGCTGATTTAAAAAAAAAAAAAAAAAAAAAAGGTAAAAGTCCATTTTCTCCCTAGAGCTTCTAAGCTAATGATTGACTTAGAGTTGAAGTAATTGCCTATAATCTCTCATAATAACTCCCTTAGCACCACTTTCTAAGGAACTATCATAAGCTCAACTTCTCAATACTTTTAACTCAGTTGAGTAGTGGCTTCCATGATTCTCATGGGACTGTACGATGGGAGGGGATATCAATTTGGAGGAATTAAATCCATTCTGTTTCTGCCTTAGCATTTACAAACTAATGAGTTAGCTCGAATGCTCAGTTGACCAAAACTTATTGAGGATGGTCTTGGTCTTCCCTATAATTTTTCAATTTCGTATTTTCTTGACCCAGCAGAAAGTTGGAAGTCTTATTTCAAGTCTTCATTCCGACCCCTTTGTCAATCTTTAAGAACTCTTCCCTACAATTTTTATTTTTTTATTTTATTGGTCTTTTACCCCATAGGTTTTTTTTTTTTTTGGTCATGTTTTTGGTCATGTTTATTGGACTCACTTCAGTTATCAATTAAGATGAGATAGGTATCGTTTGTATTATACAAAAGTGACGGTAAAAGACTTAATTGAAAATTAACGTAGGTATGATAATCAATCGATTGATATATATATATATATATATGTAAGCAAAGACTTCATGTGAAAAAGTATGAGGTCTGCCAAATGGCGCATTCTATGCAAAGAGAATTGAAATATTCTCAAAATAAGAACAAATTAAATATTGACATTTTTTTTTTTCAGAATACTATGTATTTTTAACACGCACACGGAAAGAGAATAAAATATCTTAAAGAAACTTACAGTGGTGTATATCCAAAAAGGGCCTTACTTTTTGTTTAAATTGGTTCAATGTTTCAAGACTTTTCTAATTAAAAAATAAATATTCTTTGTATCCTTCGGTTCAATGTTTCAAGATTTTTCATTCCTCGCACATACCACAGACCTCTTTGCATTTTAATTTACCATTTTCACATCTTGCATATCTATCCCTTTATATATAACTACCCACCCATAAACCTACATACCATCTCATGTCAAATACACACAAACCAAAAACGATGTCATTTACCTTCAATCTTTCGAGCTTTAGCATTGTTGTTTTATCTAATCCTACACTGTATGAGCTGGCTACAACCAATGAAGGGGGCTTGTATTTTATATTGAGTGACAACAACAATTACTATTTTGATGTTAAGGTCAGATATTGTGGATTTATGGGTTTTGTAAATGATGTGATTGACTATGGGTGTTTAAGATGTGTATTTTGTTTTAGAAATAAGGAGAAAGGCCAAAACAAATTTTATATCAACTTTTATTCTATAATATTCCTCCAAAGTTTTTATTTTCATTTTTTATTTCTCATCACTTCAATTGAATAATTATAATAGATATGTGTGTACAATTTATAATTGTTGCTTTTTATAGTGAACTCATTACAAATAAAGTTCTATAACAATTATGCTATAATATTTATATAACATTCTCCAAAACCATCTTACATAAAACATTACAATATTATCGGTGCATCGCATATGTAACTTACTAGTTGGATATAATTGCCAAATTGGAATTTGATATTGCAAACAATGTTTGTATACAAGGCTTATCATGAAAAAAAAGTATTATCCTAATTGCATTCACATCCATTTGCATAAAAAATTGTCTTTTCTTTTGTAAAAGAAAAAAAATTGCCTATTTATATCATCAAATTTTTTTTTTTTCTTTTGTACTTCACATAATCACTTCTACAGTACACCATATATCTCCTTTGTGTCTAACATGAGACACTACATAGTTATTGAATCGAGTTGATCATCGTGACTAACAGTAGCCACAACTTGGTCCTCATAATAAAGAGCCTTAATAACACTAATGGTTTGTTTGGATTGAGGAAGAGGGAGGAGGAAAAGAGGGGAAATAGAGTAGGGTTAGATGGAAACTAGCCTAATTTTAGTCAAATTTACTCTATTCCCCTCCACTCCCCCTCCTTTCACCCCTCAATTTAAATGGGCCATAAGGGAATCACCTTCTAAGATTAATAGATCTGGCAAAATTGGACCTAAACCGAAGAAAAAAAATGGTCCCAAACTTGAAATTTTTTCTCTTAGGAAAAATGGATCAACTCATACCCAACTTTTTTTTTTTTTTTTTAAAGAAGGAAACTTTTTTTGAAAAATGTTTTTTTATTTGACGGTAAGATGCAAAGTTGGATGATTTCTCTTGGTGGAAAGAGAATTACAATTTTTTTTTGAGTTCTCGTTAATGGCACGCAATCTCTTGAGCATTCCTATAATTGTGGTTCATTTTGAATCATCTTTAGCATTTGAGGTAGAATTCTTATTCAATATTGATCTTGACTTTTGCTTGAAAATGTGGTAGCTTTCATTTTTACTCGAAATTGATTATATGGATTTGAAGGTAATTTTGAATACATTTTGTAAGGTTGAATTTAATCAACCATTTTGTTCGCTTTATTCCGTATCAATTTGCTTGTAATTCAGCATTTAGAAATCCTGTATTTAGGTGGGAATTATGTTAAGATAGTGTGTGAGAGATGTAAAGAAAAGCTCAAGAGTGTGCAACTCAGTAGGGCCTCGCGATTGGATCTCATGACTAGCTTGCGGCTTGTAAGTTGCCAAAAGAGATACACGTGTGAAGCATGTAGAGGAGCTGAAAAGTCACGCCAACTGTTGCACTACAGGAAAAAACTTCTAGCTGGCCAGGCCGTTATCTTGTGACTTAGCTGGCCAGGCCAAATTTCACTACTCTCACCCTCTCCATTGATACATCCTTGAGAGGTGCATTTAGCCAAATCATTTTCTCACCATACCCATATCTGTGAGAAGGTTATTTGGTGCTTGGGAAGTAGTTAGGAAGGGACCGATTGATATTGGTTGATGTTATGGGCTATAGCAAAATCCGATAAGTTAGAGAAGACAAAGGTTTAGCGCAACCTCATTGGAGGAAGAAGCTTGGAGGGCTTAGGTACACAAGGTAGATTAGGCTTGGAGGGTCTTCTGCTGTTCATGTATCCCAACTTCATTTTTTAGTGGATTATTGACCGCTTGGAGGATGGCGAAAAGGTTTTACGCCAAGGACTTTGGTTTCCTCTTGGATAACACATCACTGTATTGTTTTTGTATTTGCATCTCCCTTTCCTTAATCTTTGCCATTTAATTTCTGCTGTGGATGTGATTTTATTTGGTTTAGATTAAGTTATCAATTTTGTTTTAACTTATTTACATTTTTCGCACGAACATTGTTTGTTAATAAGCTTGAATTGGTATTTTTTTATTTGAGGGTCTAAACGTTCAAGGTGTTTTACACACATATTTGAACATTCAATTGGTATCAGAGCAGGTGCACTTGCTGTAGTTTAATTATCTTAGTGCGATCCTTGACCCCGTTTGAGATGGACTGGTCTCAATCTTTAAATGTTCCACCAGATTTTAATGGTAGCAACTATGCCTTTCGGAAAGTCCGGATGAGGGCATTATTGTATTCAATTGATGATACTATTTGGGATGCAGTAGATGTAGGATGGAATAGGCTGGAGGCCGCTAAATCCACTTGGAATAAGGCAGCACTTGCGGCAACTAACGCTAACAATAAAGTTTTGAATGCAATTTTCTGTAGTGTTTCTCCAGATGAGTTTCACAGGATTTCTCACATAACAGTTGCCAAGGAGGCATGGGAGATATTGGAGACCACCAATGAAGACATGAAGAAGGTGAAAGATACTAAGTTGCAATTGTTTTAAATGTTTTTACATTTTTTTTTGGGTCAATCTTTTCTTCTTTTATGGCAAAAATCCAAAAACATATAAAAAGTAGAAAATTCAAAAAGTTTGATCAACATTATTGTGTTTTGTCACAAGCATGTTTTGCCTTGTACCTTTGTGCTAATGACTTTGTGCATTTATGAGCGTAGCTTGTTCTCAATGCACTCATATCATTGTTGACAAAATCTTGAAATCTATGTGACTGTTGTAAATAGATCTTCAAACTTGTCATGAATGATTATCAATGGTTTTGTTGATCTTAAAACTTGCATAGACTTATACTTATATATCTTCCTACTCTTTTATTTTTTTTAAAGAGCTCAAAAAATGTAAATCTCAAAATGAATAGAGATAATGAGCTGCAAAACTTTCACACATACTAGTATTTGACTAGGATAAAGGGAAAGTGACTTTTGTGAAAAATGTATGATGCCCAAAAAGCCAAAGGCTTACTCATCAAATTGAAATGTCAAAAATTTCAAGCATCGATCTCTAAATGAGATGTATTGATTCAAAATGATCAAATGATATGATGTACATGGAGCCAAATAAAAAGCTTCATAATGATGTTATCAAGTTTTGTGGGAGGTCATATATGCATATTTCAATAATTGAGATATGTCACTTTTCCTCATGCTAATTGTGTATGTTTGGTTGAATTGATCATTGAAGTTTCACATTAGACTAAGGACTATCTCATCTTTGGTACCCACACACATCACACGTCTTTGTTAAATGAATGCCTTATTCATTTGTGTGATTTTGCTTGTTTAAATGTGTTTCACATACTCAATTTTTGTTGATCAAACACCAAAGGATTTTTGAGTGTTTTAATTTTTTTTGGAAAGTATTTTGTTTTGCAAAAATATTAAAAATTTCAAAAACAGTGTTGCCCTATTTTAGCGACTTGGTCGCGGGTTAATCTAGTCACATGCCCCAGTCGCGAGTTTACACAGAAGGTTTTTGTGACTCACTGGTGGGTCAAAGTCCCAGTCGCGAAAAAGACTTAGAAAATTTTTCCAAAAATTTGGTTTTTAGATTACTCGCGACTCGGTTTGGTGACTTGCACACTGGTGGAAGCTTCAGTCACGAGCTTACTCAGAAGTTTTCACGGCTCCCCACGCTACTTACTCGCAGGTGAAACTTCCAATCACGAAAAACACTTAGACAAAATTTTCAGAATTTTGTCTCTAAGATGTTTGGCGACTTGTCCTAGTGACTTGTTCTGACTTGGTTCAGTTGCAAAAAACGCGTGTTTTGAGCTTTAAGAACAGTTTTTTTAAAAAACTTTTCAGTACTCCCTTGAACATTTTTTACTGTTCATTGTCTTGTTCGTTCAACACTCTCACAAACTCATTGTGTTTCACTCAGTAATCTACCATTTTCTTCATCAAGGTATGAGTTCTTCATTTTTCTCAAAGTACTTCATGATTTTAACTCGTAAATGCTTGGATTTTGAATTTTTGATGAGTTTTTGAAAATCTTGTGTCTCAAATATGAGTTGGGTATTTTTGTTTGAGTTTGTTTATTGAGTTTTGTTGACACTAATTATTTGCTGCTTGATATACTTGTTTCGTGCATGTTTCTTATTTTTGAATAGTATATCATGTTTGTACTGTGCAGTGCAGTGCAGACCATTTTCTTTGTAATTTGTCTCAAAGACAGTTACATGTGCTTCTGTGGATTTCATAGACTACATTGTGCTTAGTTGTGCCTGCACACTCATCACATTTGCACACCACTTGCACCATTGTTGTTTATGCTTAATTACATGATGCTTGTTAGGTTCTAAAGATTTAGGAATTTATGTATTTAGAACTCTAATTTGTATTGTTGGCAAACCATGATCAAAATTGGATATTTAGTCTTGTTTAGTCGTGCTCAAAGTTGTAATATTTATGTAAAGTTGGAACAAGCTAATGCAGGATTTAATAGTGCTTCTTGGCCTAGTTCGATCGATCGAAGCTTAGGCTCGGTCAATCGAAAATTGGGTCAGATGCGTTTTTACTGCATAATTCCAATTTAGCCCTAATTCCTAAAATGTTTAGGGTTTTATGTTTTTGTCCTAGGTATATAAGGCAAACCCTAGCCACATTTTAGAGGTTGCTCATATTGCTGTTTTGTGTAAATCTCTTGTGAGATCTAGAGGAGCTTTCCTTTACACAAAGCTTAGGGTTTCCAAGGAGGAGATGTTATCTACACCTTGATGATCAATTCAGTTGTTGCCATTGAAGCTTAAAGAAAAACAAGCGTGGGTGCTTGTACTTGTTGGAGAATCCCAGAAAGAAGGAGTCCGTCGTCTCGGAGTTTGCAAGTGGTCATGTCATTAAGTTCTACTGGTGGGTAACAATATGAAGTCGAGCATAGGGGCTTGTAAGTCTTATTGTATGAACTTCGATTCTTTCAAGATAGTGGATTCAAGTTTACCTTGAGGATAGCTAGGTCAAATCCTCCCTAGGTTTTTACCATGTGGTTTCTTGGGTCATCATATCATTGTGTTATTTACTTTTCCGCTACTTTATACTTCATATGATTATGTGTTTTTGATAACCTATATTTGCATAATCTGACTAAATTAATCACTTGGCTAATTAACTAGGTTAATTTGGTTGGGTTAAGGGGTCTAAAAACCGTTCAATGATATTCTACATAATTGGTTCATTCACCTTGTTTAAGTGTTGTGTTTTTCTCAATGACAATGTGTGTTTATTCCATGGATGAACTTGGATCTAATCAAGTTTATGTTTGTGTCTTGTGGTTTTGCACTTGGTTCTCTGCTGCGTGTATGTTATTTTGCAGATGTCTCGTCGCTCCTCTCGAGGAAAAGAGCCTGTAACTGATGTTCCATCATCTCCTATTTCGAAACGTACTCAAAGTTTTTCTCAAGCTTCAAACATTGAGAGATTCAGGACTCCACTCGATTCACAAACTTTCGAAAGCATTTTTAAAGATGCTCCTACTGTAGTGGAAAGGGTTGTAAAATTTGATACCCTAAGAACAACATTTATTCCTAGGATTTTTGAAGCAAAAGATTGGGCTGATCTATTTAGGAACTTCAAGGACCCGATTGATGAATTAGTTAAGGAGTTCTATTCAAATGCTAGATACATAGGAGTTGAGTTGATGTGTTGGGAACGAGGAAAGGTGTTCAACATCAATCCAAACTACATTGCGAAGGTTCTTCGAATCAATAAACCGGTAAATGCAGACCTCACTCCATATGATGATAGACTTCCTAAGGTTCAAGATATTCTTCAAATTCTTGGGCCAAATCATGAGATCTCATAAAGGCACGTCCATTGGAACAGCAAAGTTTGCACCTGATCTGACGACTCTCAAACTTATCATGTTCTTCAATCTTTACCCATTCTCGAACACTGCATTCATCAACCTTGGACGAGCACAATTCCTATGTGATCTTATCACTGGAGTTCCGATTGATATCTGTTCCCACATTTTTTAGACCACTAGGAAAATAGCAGCTCAATCAGCAGCAAGAACATGCCTTCCTTTTTGTAGTCTTCTCATGTAGATCATGGTCCTTTAAGGTGTTTGTCCACCAATAGATGGAACAAAATTGACACGTTTTTGACCATTATCCATGAATTGTTCCATCTTACTACCTCTTCTGGTCATGGCTCAACCGCTCAGACTATGCCTGTGCATCCTGAATCTGCATCTCCTCACACTCCTAAGTTACAAACGACTAGCACTCAGCTTGCACCTTCTACCTCTCAAGATGATAGAATGAGCACTTTAATAGAGGGTCTATATCAGCATACTTCCAGATTTGAAAGAGCTCTCTACTCCACCAACAATCAAGTTCAAATGCATCTCACTGCTATTAAGACATAGTTAGATGCTATTCAACAAAAGCTAGAGGACAACCTTTAGCTATTTGTGCCAAAAAGGGGGAGAGATAGCATACAGTAAGGGGGAGAGCAACACAAGAATGGGAAGTGTGCATATTGAAAGGGGGAGTTATGTGAGCTCAGAAGAAGAATACTAATACATAGTCACAGACTTTACTTTTGACTTGTCTTGGTTTAGTTTATTTGTTTGCAATGTTTATAACTCTTGATATTTACATTGTGCTATTGTTTAAAGCTTTTGGTACTTTGCTTTTGAAACTTTGGTATATATGATTAAGTCTTTATATTCAGTACTTTGTGTTTTGTACCCATGCTTTGTAGCCTAGTACTTGTTGCTAAATGTTATGCATTTTCTTTAAGTACATCACTCTTATGCCCTTATTGGATTTTGTATCCTTAATACAATTACCTTGTGTTGTTGTATTGGTTGAGTGTTGGACATGCAAATGATACTTTGCATTAAACTTATTAGCTTGCATGTCTAGATGTTCATTCATTGTGTGAAGAAGCATTATGGTCATTATTTATAGTGATTATTCATTTTTGGTCAAGCCATGCTTTATTGCTTTAATCTATTTTGCTTGATTGCATTGTGCTTGTTCCATATGCATTACAAGTTTTTTACATACAATGATCATACTGTGTTGTTCTTCAGGAGATGCTTGTTCTTGTGGTTCAAGAGTGACATAGATTCTAGAGTTAGGTGTGAGTGAGTTATGTTCGACTGTTCCCAACTGATATGTTAAATCTAGAGTTTGTTTTACGATTTTGTTATGGAATAACCAAAGGGGGAGATTGTAAGGTTGAATTTAATCAACCATTTTGTTGGCTTTCTTCCGTGTCAATTTGCTTGTAATTCAGCATTTAGAAACCTTGTATTTAGGTGGGAATCATGTAAGAGTAGTGTGTAAGAGAGTGTGAAGAAAAGCTCAAGAGTGTGCAACTCAGTAAGGCCTCGTGACTGGCTCACAACTTGCAAGTCACCAAAAGAGGCACATGTATGAAGCATACAGAGGAGCTAAAGAGTCATGCCAGTTGTTACACTACAGGACAAAACTTCCAGCTAGCCAGGCCGTTATCTTGCAACTCAGTCAAATCGCGAGGCCAAGTCGCTAGTTCATTTTGTTTGGGAAAAACTAACCTTTCTATTCCAAACACACACCAATATAAATACCTCTTATACCCACGTATTGTAGAGAGCTTCCAGAGAGAATTTTGAGTGAAAAACCTTAGAGAAAAACAAGATTGACTTATCCACAATCTTCATCCTTGTTTCTCCAAATTCCTCTACTCTCACCCTCTCCATTTATACATCCTTGAAAGGTGCATTTAACCAAATCCTTTTCTCACCATTACCATATCTGTGAGAAGGTTATTTGGTACTTAGGAAGCAGTTAGAAAGGGACCAATTGATATTGGTTGATGCTATGGGCTATAGCAGAATCTGGTAAGTTAGAGAAGACAAAGGTTTGGCGTAACCTCGTTGGAGAAAGAAGCTTGGAGGGCTTAGGTACACTGGGTAGATTAGGCTTGGAGAGTCTTCTGCTATTCATGTATCCCAACTTCATTCTCTAGTGGATTATTGACTGCTTGAAGGGTGACGGAGAGGTTTTACGCTGAAGACTTTGGTTTCCTCTTCGATAACACATCACTGTGTTGTCTTTGTGTTTGCATCTCTCTTTCCTTAATCTTTGCCATTTAATTTCTGCTGTGGATGTGAATTTATTTGGTTTAGATTAAGTTATCAATTTTGTTTTAGCTTATTTACATTTTTTGCACGTACATTGTTTGTTAATAAGCTTGAATTGGTATTTTGTTATTTGGGGGTCTAAACGTTCAAGGTGTTTTACACACATATTTGAACATTCACATTTATAGAATATTCGTAGTTATAAAAATTTTAACTCATTTCACTGTATACTAAAGTTAAATTAAAATCTTGTATTGTAGATAAAAATATTCACAAACTCAAAATGCAATTGTCAAGTATGAATATTTTCACTATTGGATGTACTATTAACATTGAGTAGATTGAGGTGCAATTCATATTGAATGTTCACTTATATTCCTTTACCTATTATATTATGCTTTATTCTTACAGCTTTATTTGTTTAGTTATCTTTTTAAGTAATTTAACTTTGTTATTATTTTATATGTAACAGGTGCACCTTTGGAGGTTAATAACTTGATATAATCTACAACATCTAGTATTTTCTTCGTTATTTTGCGGTGATATAAGATTTGTGAACTTTGGATTGCGTAAACTTCAGAATTTATGTATTATTTAACTTTTATTTTTTATTTTATTTTTGTTATTTATTTATTTATTTTTTTTTTTGTATTGAAAGGAAAACAAAGACAGTGAACATATTATTATTATTATTATTATTATTATTATGTAGTAAAAACATATTGGTCAAACCCAAACCCCACCCATTTCCCAAGTTTAAAGATTATCCCCTAAAACCCAGATATACTTCCTTTTCTTTTTCGTTTATTTATGGTTGAATTAAAACCCATTATCCTTATTTCTCAATTTAAAAAATGCAGCCGAATAATCAATTAGCTATCTCAATTTCACATGAATAATCATTTGATTTCAAGACTTTTTGCAATGTACAAAACATGACCCAAGCTTCTGCCAAGTTTAAAGATTATCCCCTAACGCCCTGATAAACTTTCTTATTTTGGCTGAATTAAAGCCTATTATCGTTATTCCTCAATCTTAAAAATGCAGTCAAATAATCAATTATTAATCTCACATGAATAGTCATTCCATTTCAAGACTTTTTATAATATACCAAACATGCTTCCAAAACTTATTTTTTTAGCAATCTCCCAATGCATGTTTGAATCTAATTCCCAACACTTATGTATAATAAATTCAATCTTTTTTATTTTTTTATTTTTTTTATTTTGATAATTATAATTGGGGAGATTTGAAACTTGAATGTCTTGAAAACACAGGTCAATCAATTGAATTACAAAACTCTTGGCATAATAATTTAAACATTAGATCTTCTTGTTTAAATTAGCCTAAACAACACTTGTGGGGAGTAAAAGAATCCTCGTCCAGGCCTTAGGCCCAATAATTGACTGGGCCATGGGAACGAACTAGCCCAAGCCTATATGCTTGAAGGAGTCGTAAAAGGCAACGGGTTATGAGAAAGAGGAAGCTGAACCATTCCCTATATCCGAGAAAGGAAAACATCACGGGAAAAAGACTCCCATGGTGAAAGTGAGGGACAAATCTTACTAGAAGCGAGGCGAATAGATGATCTACATGTTTCTCCCAAACGGTGCCCAGTATCGCGGGAAACTTCCTAAACACATAAGAAGGTTGAAGATTTTTACCTCTGCATCAATTTGGGAGCCCTCAACTAACCTTTGCCGTATTATTTACATTTGAGATAGCATGAATAGAGAAAATATCCCCCCAGAAGATACAGCTCAAGGATAAGGTAAGGGAGGAAACTGATAAAGTAAGGAAAAATATCCTTAAGTGTTTAGCTGGCAACAGGACAACTATAAGGATAAGAATGAGAAGTGTGCCTATAAATAAGGAGGAAGAAGCAGAATTGAGGAGGTTCTTTTTGGGGGTTTGGGGAGAAAAAAGAAGTTAGACCTATGAGAAAGAGAGAGAATGTATAGTACCACGGGGATAAGTGAGGAACCAGAATGTAATACTTGTAGTCCCATGTTAACATGTTCTTAGGCAATGAAACCAATTGTTTGAGCTTCCCATTGTAGAGCATTTATTCCCCGTCATTCAATTATAAATTGATTGTGTGAGACTTGCTAGTTGTGACCTATGGAAGTCCACGGGGACTAGTTTTTGTCTGCCCATAATTGGTTTCTGTGAGAAACTTTACTTAGCAATAGGCTTAAGAGTTGGTTTACCTTCTATGGCAAATTAGGCTCGGAGCGGTCTAGCACATTTGGTCATTTCAGATGAATCTATTCATGTAGATTGACGTGTGAGATTTGAAGTTCATAAGGAGTCTTCATGGCCACCTAGTCCAAGTCCACAAGAAGAGAGGTCTGCTACCAATACAGACGGTCCTTCACATTCTAGTAGGGAGAGGGAGGTGGGAAGGCTAAGAGAGCAAGTGGCAGTGTTACAAAGGGAAGCAGAGCAGGATAATGAGTTACTTCATCGTAAGGATGAAGAACTTCATCACCAGAGAGGCCTGAGTCCAGTGCACAGTCATTCCTAAGGAGAAGAGCATGTCGTGGGTGATAGGAATAGGAAAAGGGATAGAAGAACAACTCATCCCCACAGGGAACCTAAGAAATCTCCCTACAGGAAAAGAACGATCTCCCCACCCCATAGGAAGAGCATAAGTGAAGAGCAAGAAAGTGAGAGACTTAAAATCCCAATTCCTCAGTGCACAACGGCCCCTCATTCCCGAGTCCTAGTGATGCTGTCAGTCTCGGGAGATGATGTTATGGGCAAGGCATAGCAGCAAATATCTCAGCCACTTTTTTTTTTTTTTTTTTTTTTTTTTTTTTTTTTTTTTTATAAANAAGTTATGCCCAAACATGCAAACTACTCTAAGCCTTAATTTAAGCACAACACAGTAGTAATTAAAAGCAAAGAGTAAGGGATAGAGAGAAGCAAGCGCAAAATAACACTGGCATGTGTTATTGAAGAGGAAATTAAAGAACTCGATGAAAAACCTCTCTGCTACCCTCTAAGCGGTAAAATGATCCACTAGAAAATCAGTTGGGATACATGAATAGCAATAGACCCTCCAAGCCTAATCTACCTGAGGCACCTAAGCCCTCCAAGCTTCTTGCTCCAATAAGATTACGCCTAACCTTGTTTTCTCTTGCTTACCGGATCCCGCAATTAGCCCATTGCATCAACCAAAATGAATTGGTTCTCTCTTGAACTACTTCCCAAACACCAATAACCTTCTTATTGCTTTGAATGTGGTGAGGTAAGGATTTGGCTTAAGATCCTCTTAAGGGTATGACAATGGAGAGGGTGAGAGCAAAAGAATTTGGAGAATCAAATGTATAATATTGTGGATGAATCAATCTTGTTGTTCTCTATGGTTTATCTCTAAAACTTCTCTCTAGAAGCTCTCTACATTTCATGGGTATAAGGGTATTTATAGTAGGGTATGAGAAAAAAATGTGAAAAGTCATTTTTTGCAAAATAGGGTGCACTGGCGAGTAACTCGCAACTAGGATGAGTTGTGAATTCTAGTCACCAAATAACAGAATGGTCAAACTGTACTTTTTTTCCTATAGTGATCTAGCTGTCTTAACCCTTCAACTTGCTACATGCTCCACAAGTGTGAGAAATTCTAGCGAGTCACCACTCGCGAGCCGGTTGCGAGGTCCAGTCACGAAATGCTTTTTGATGCACACTCTTCATCAATTCTTCACACTCTCTCACACACAACCTTTACATTATTCTTACCTAAATACAAGGTTTCTAAATGCTGAATTATAAGCAAATTTGGCATGGAATAAAGCCAACACATAGTTGAATAAATTCAACATTACACCCTCTACTTGCATAATTTCAGGGTGCCCAAGAGTGAATTCTGCCATGAAATCTGCCAAAACTTAACCTTTGATAGAGGTACGGGGCCTATACTAAATATCAAAAGCTCCTAGAGAAGCCCCCTACTTGGCTATCCTTCCTGTGAAGTCAAACCTTCTAAGTAATGCCTGCAATGGATGCTCTATCAACACAATTACTTTATAAGCTTCAAAGTAATAGGGCAACTTCTGTGTAGCATGGATTTTTGCGAGTGCAACTTTCTCCAATGGTAATTGTGTGTTTCAGCATCCACAAGTGTTTTTACCGATATGAAAGATTGGTTTTTGAACTCCCTGTTCTAGCCTTAGCAAGACAGCACTGATCGGATGATCTATCACAGCTAAGTACATATACAATGTCTCTCCGGGAACCGATCTTGACAAGACAGGGGCTCGAGATAAGTACAACTTAGGCTCATCAAAGGCCTGCTGGCATTCCTCTGTCCATTGAATGTCCTTCCATTTCTTCAACAACTGGAAAAAAAGTCGACACTTATCCGCAGACTATGAGATGAACCGATTAAGAGTCATTGTCATCCTAGTAAGCTGTTGGACCTCTTTTAGGTTCCTTGGAGATTTGAAATTCTATAAGGCAACAATATAAGCTAGGTTTACTTCAATTCCTTGGTGAGTTATTAGAGAACCCAAAAACTTGCCCGAGCCGACCCTAAAAGCACACTTAGAAGTATTTAATTTCAAATGGTGCTTCCATAATGTCTCGAAGGTTTCTGCGAGATCCTTAAGTTGATCTTCCATAGCCCTACTCTTTACCACCATATCATCTATATAAGTGTCCATATTCCTTTCCAATTGCTCTTTGAACATCTTGTTTACCAACTTTTGATAAGTGGTCCCCACATTCTTCAACCCAAATGACATGACTTTCTAATAAAAATTACCAATGAGGGTTATGAAAGAGGTTTTCTCCTAGTCTTCAGGGGCCCAAGCTATCAGATGGTACCCCTAAAATGCATCAAGACAACTCAATTATTCTTTTTCACCACTACCGTGTTAACTAACCACTCGGGATAAAAGACCTTATTAATTGCCCCAGCTTCTTTGAGTCTATCTCTTCCTTTACTACCTCGCATGTACATCTGAGGACTTATGAGGTCTCTGCTTCTCCAGTGGACACCGAGGGTTAACAGTAAGTTGACTCCATGCAACACATCTAGATTTCTTACTAGAAACAAGATTAATTCTACTTTCTCTAAGGTAGAGAGGCTCGCTCCTACTTGAAAGTGTTTATCCTTGAGATCAATGTGTTTTTTCTCCAATTGCTCATAGATGTCCTCGGGGGAGGCTATAATTGCTACAATGGACCTGCTAGTTTAGGCTTTTCCACCCTCTTACACCCCACAGTAGCTACCTGACATCTCTAATCAACACTCTGATCCCCATGCACCTTCGCAATACCTTGCTCGATTGGAAATTTGACCTTTTGATGCAAAGATGAAGGTATTGCACCCATGTCATTAATCCAAGAGCATCCAAGGATTGCTGTATAAGGGGAGTAGGAGTGTACCGCTATAAAGTTGACCATCTCCTTCCTTCCTTCCACTTCCATAGGGAGAGTCACCTGTCTAGCTGTTATAACAAAAATTCCATAAAAAGCTACCAAGGGGCTATCATATGTAGTTAAATCCTCAAGGGCTAGACTTAACCCTTCATAAAAGTCAGGGTACATGATTTCCGCCCCACTTCCTTTATCTATCATAACCTTCTTGACATCAAACCCCCAATCCACAATGTTACCACTAGTGTATCTTCATGGGCGAGAGAATGTCTTTGAAGTCTTTCCCAGTAAAACCTATGCACTCATCTTCCCAATGCCCCTTCTTGGGCAAGAGGCTGTCCAATTCTGGGTCAGAAGTTAAACCTGCGGTCAATACCTGAGGTGAAGCTCTAGCAGTCTCCATATGTTGATTGGCTCTGTGTATTACCCCTATAAGCCCCCGAGTTGGGGCTGGCCCCCTTTAGATCTTGTGGGTGAGAGTCCTCCCATACCATGAATTCCCCCAAAATAACTTGCCTTCTTAAGCTAACGTAAATGGTCCTTTAAGGTTCGGCAATCTTTAGTTGTGTGCCCTCAATCTCGATGATATAAGCAATAAAGGATATGATTTCTCCTTGTGACATTTGCTCTCATTTTATTTGGCCAATGAAAGTATGGCTCGCTTTTTATCTTCTCCACAATTCAGCATACAGGCTCTTTGTACAATAAGCTAACCATCTCTGATCTCAGCCTCTAAACCTAAGGGAAAAAGTCCCTCTGTGGTCGTGGAACTTGATCTACTTTAACATCTTTCTTCTCCACGGTAGGAGCTTTTGCCTTAGCCTTATCATGCAACTAGTCATCCTTAAACCTCTTATACTCTTCTACTTGCTCCATTAACTTATTCATATCTGTAACTGGTTTCAAGACCAAAGAATTTCTTAAATTTGAATCAATAGGGATCCTCACTTTAAAAGTACTGGCTATGGTTCCTCTATTATCACCCTTGATCTTGTTGTATAACTCCAAGTAGTGATCCGAATATGCTCTAAAAGTTTTCCCCTCCTTTATTGCCATTGTAAGGAGTGAGGCAAAAGGCTTCAGAGTTCTACAGCATGTCACAAATATCGCCCTAAACGCTCTGATCAACTTATCATATCCACAGACAGACCCCTTTTCTAGCCCATTAAACCACCTTATAGCTATTAGGCCCAAGCTGGAAGGGAAAAGCTTACACATCAGAGCTTTTTTTTTGGAGTATATAGCCATACTTTGGTTATAACGACTGACATGTTCCATGGGATCTGTCTTGCCATCATATACTATAAAGGCTGGCCTTGTAAACCAGCACGGTAAGTCAATTTTCTCAATTTCTTGCGAAATCAACCTCAGGCTCAGTGTCACTTAAGGTTGCAGCAAGTGCCTTACTCTTCCTAATGCTCTTAAGATATGTAGGACACTCCTATTTCATGTATCTGAACCCATGAGACCTAAAGCACTTAGGTCCTACGGGATCAGTGTACTGACCACCATCCTTTGCATCCTTCTTCCCTTTGTCTTGGCTTTTAAACTGAGAAGAACTGGATTGCCTACGATCCTTGTCAAAGCCCTTTCCATTGGCATTCTTCTTAAATTTCTTAAACTGCCTAGTGATGTAGGACTTCATCTTGGAATCTTCATCGTCGGAAGACTCATCTGTGTCACTGCTCTTAGCCTTCAGTGCCATACTCTTGCCTTTACCCAACTTGCCAATTCTTAATAGCCCTAGCTCGTAGGTCTGCAAATTACCAACCAGCTCTGTCAAAGGAATCTTGTTAATATCCTTTGATTCCTCTATCACCGTGATCTTGGCATAGAATCTCTCAGATAAAGATTTGAGCACCTTCCTCACAATCTTGGGTTCAGGAATGGTTTCCCAAAGATTGAAGGCTAAGTTCACTATGTCCTTGAGCTTGGCATAGAACTCATCGAATGACTCATCCTCCTCAATTTTTATCTCTTCAAAGCTTGTAGTGAGCCTCTAAAGCTTTGAATTCTTGACAACCTTTGTACCCTCATAGGTTGTCTGGAGGATGGTCCATGCTTTCTTAGCAGTTTCAGTAGAGGATATCTTCTTAGACTCCTTATTGGTGACCATACTGAATAAAGCATTCAATGCCCTGCTGTTAAAGTTTGCCACCTTGATCTTGGCTTCATCTCAATCGGCCGACACTTCTTTTGGCTTAGTCTAGCCAATCTCTACAGCTTGCCACACCTTCTCATCTAAAGACTACAAAAAAGCTTTCATGCGTACTTTCCAGTATGCATAGTTAGTGCCATCAAATAAAGGAAGTATAATTAACGGCTATCCTCTATCCATGAAAAACAGGGGTCAATAGATTAACACAGCAACGATTAAACCTAATCAAATATGCCTACTCTAATACTACTTAATAGGCCAAAAATGTATTGACCCCTTGTAATTAAATTAATTAATTAGCCAAGTTGAATTAATTAATCCAATTAACATGCAAAGCGCGTGGTAGCACAAACAAAACACCAATTAATCTAAGTGCAGCGGAAAATAAATTTGACATGGTGATTTGTTTACGAATGAGGAAAATCTACACGGCAAAAACTCCACCAGGTGATTTTTAGGTCACCACTCTCGAAATTCCACTATTATCACAACAAGCAATTACAAGTAAAGGAATCCTAGTACTTTAGACCAACCTACAGTTGAACCTTTACCCCAATACCCAATTGGACTTGTTCTATAGTGACAATTTCCCCTTTTGATGCATGGCTCCCAAGTACGTGGCTAACCAATGCGCGGATCCCAGTATGCAACTTCAATCACCAACTATAGAAGATTGTTGGCTGCAAAGTTCTTTAATTCATCCCAACGATGAAGATCAAGAAGATGCTTGGTCACAAAACTCAAATGTGCATATACACAGCAACTTCTTCAAGAATGATGAACTAGGGCAAAACTTTGTCTCTGTTCACAAATTGCTTGAACAGACTTTGCTCAATACTTATGCAACTTGTGTACTCTTTGACGGCCCTTAAAACAATCCTTTTATATGTCTAGGGTTAGAAGAAAAGAATGCCCAAACACATAAATATGGATCCTAAGAAAATTATATCAAAATTTTGAATTTCATAAATCTCAACAGATAAGAGCTATCGATTAGGTGTCGAGCACACGGGGCTGGAACAGCTTTCTTAAGCTCGATAGATGTAGCTGTCGAGTTTTAATGAATTTGCACTTCTCAGCTTGTTTCTTGGATAGACTTGATGACTTCAACACTTGATCTTGAAACCTTATTTCTTGAAGTATTAAAAACACCTATAATTACCCAATTACAAGTAAAGTACGTTTTGTCAAAGGATTAGCCAATTACATAAAAGAATGACATATGTTCTTAATAAGTGAAACACATATGTCCTAACACTTTTAATTACTGCTGAGTTGTGATTAAAATATGGTTTAGAGTAGTTTGATAATTTGGGTATTGCTTATATTTCTTATTCCACACATATATTGTTTGAATATAAGTCTGCTTTGGGAAATTTGTATTTGGGGGTCTAAACATTCACATGTGTTTTACACACTAAGTAAGTTTTCAATTGGTATCAGAGCGGGTACACTTGACAAATTTCTATATCTTTAGTGTGATCCTTGACCACTAGGATGGATAGATCTCAATCTCTTAATGAACCTCTCTTCTTTTATGGGAGTAATCACGCATATTGGAAAGTGCGTATGCGTGCATTTTTGTGCTCCATTGATGAGAGTATATGGGATGCTGTAAAAAATGGTTGGACAAGGCCGAAGGCTGCCAAATCTACTTGGGATAAGACAGCTCTCACAGCAGCTATTGCTAATAGCAAAGCACTTAATGCTATATTTTGTGGTGTCTCATCGGATGAATTTCACAAGATTTCTGATGTGTCAATTGCCAAGGAGGCATGGCAAATTTTGGAGACTTCCTACGAAAGCACTAGGAAGGTGAAGGATACCAAGCTTCATATGCTTACCACTCGGTTTGAAGAATTGAAGATAAGCGAAGATGAATCATTCGACTTATTCTATGGAAAGTTGAATGAAGTGGTAATCAAGAAATTGAACTTGGGTGAGAAGACGGAAGACTCCAAAGTAGTAAGAAAGATCCTTAGATTATTGCTAGAGAGCTTCTGAGCCAAGGTGACCGCCATTGAGGAGAGCTAGGATCTTGATGAGATAAAAGTCCAAGAACTTATCGGCTCTCTTCAAACATATAAGCTCTTAATACCACCTCAAAGGAAGAGCAAATCTCTTGCTCTTAAGACAATCAATGAGAGAATTGAAGCTCAATATTCCTCGGATGAGGATGAGGTTGAAAAATAGGTGGCATACCTTGCAAAGAACTTTCACAAGTTTTGAAATTCAAAAATGATGGGAAGTCCTTTAAGAAAGGAAAATTCTCCAATTTCAAGAAAGACAAGGACTTCAAAAGGAAGGATTCCAAAGACTCTTTTCCTTTTCAAGTAACCACTTGTTATGAGTGCAACGTGCATGGTCATGTGAAGAAAGAATGCCCCACCTATTTGAAGGCAAAGGGTAGAGCTCTTGCTACAACCCTTAGTAATTCAAATAGCTCAAACTCCAATTCTAAAGAAAGCTGTGATGGGGAAGGAAACTACTCCACTTTCATAACCATTGCACTTGTAGATTCTTCAGAAGATTTGAGCAATCTAGTGGAAGAGCTTGGTGTGCATACCAAAGTGGAATCTATTAGTGTTGGAGATGAATTCGATAATGTTGAAGAAGAATGCATTTATGAAGGAACAAATAGATTGCAAGAATCTTACAATGCACTTCTTGAAAAGCGCAGAGAATATGCAAGAGTGGCTAAAGCAGCCATTAGAAAGATGAAGAAAGCTGAGGAGGATTATAAAAGCATCCTCGTGCAATACAAAGAGACTAGGTATGAAGTTGAAGGGTTAAATGAAGAACTAAATAATTCCTATTCCAGGATAAAGTTTCTTGAGCTTGAAGTTGTTCGAGCAAATGCCAAAGTGGAGCGTGTTGCTTCCAAGAAACTTGATGAAGTGCTTGCCTATCCAAAGGCCTTTTCGGATAGAAGTGGCTTAGGGTATACCGAAGAAAGTAGCTCAAGCTTTAAAGTATCCAAGGAAATGAAGTTTGTCAAGGCTATAGAAGCATCAACTCCTCTTGTTGATAATGTAAAATTTGAAAAGAAGCCAAATGTGATGAATCAAATGGTTTTGACAAAGTCTCCCAATCCAATTGTGGCTAAGCCCAAGGCAAGAGGAAAGTCTCTTCCTAAAACACAAAGAGGTCCACAAGCACAACACTATTGCCATCATTGTGGAATCTGAGGGCACACTAGACCAAATTGCTACAAGCTCCATGCATTAAAGAATGCGGGTCTTCAAAAACCAAGAAGACGAGGAAAAGGCAATGGGAAACCTAAGCAACGAAAAGGGTAGGAAGAAGAACCCGTTATGAGTGATGTGATGAAGATGATTGACACCATCACCTTATGTTTGGCCAACTTCACCTTAAGGTTTGAGAATCATGACTCAAGTACCCAATCCTCAAAGGATATCACCCCAAATGCGTGTGAGTAAAGAAGGGTACTCATGCATAAGCATTATAACATGTTCATGCATTAATTCTTTCTATATAATGTGACATTGTTGGTTGTTTGCCTATTTTACATTCTAGCATGCTTTTATTGTGTGTGTGCAGTGTTATTTGTTTTTTTTTTTTTTTTTTTGGTTTAAAAGCTTTGGTTGTTTGTTGTTTTTTATCATTCTTTACTTGCTTTGTGTCAAAAATACAAAAACGCATAAAAATTATAAAATCCAAAAATTTTAATCAGCGGTGTTGTGCATTGTCACAAGCATGTTTAGCCTTGTACCTCCGTACTAATGGCTTTGTACATTAATAAGTTTAGCTTGTTCTCTATGTACTTGTATCTTTGTGGGAAACATCTTGACATCTATGTGATTGTTGTAAATAAATCTTCAAACTTGTCATGAATGATTAGTCAATAGCTTTCTTGATCTTGAGACATGCGTAGACTTGTGCATATATCTTTTTTTCTTTTTTTTTTTGCTTAAAAGCTCAACCAATGTCAAATCTCGAAAAGAGATAATGAGCTGAAAAAGCCGTCGCACAAACTAGTATTTGACTAGAAAAAAGGGAAAGCGACATGTATTTAAAATGTATGGTGCCAAAAGCCAAAGGCTTACTCATCAAATTGAGATATCAAAAATTTCAGGCATCGATCTCAAAAAGAGATGTAAAGATCAAAATGATAAAAAAAAAATTAAAAAAAAAAAAATAAAGCCAAATGAAAAGTTTCTATCTCAATATAATCAAGTTTATGTGGGAGGTCATATATGTTCATTTCTACAATTGAGATAGGTCACTCTTCTTAGTACTAGTTGTGTATGACTTGGTTGAATTGATCATTGAAGCTTCACATTAGTTCTATAAATTTGAATTAGTTCTATAATTGGTAGGATATCAAATAGTTTTATACTAACTCAATTGAGAAACAAAATAAACACAAACTAGTTTTTTGTTTTTGTTTTATAATTAAATTAGGAAGAGGAGCAAAAGAGTAACTAACAAAAACATATAATATATGGGGCAAATTACAATAAACTCACTTGTGATTAGATCCATTTTCACTATACTTACTTGTGGTTCAAAACTTAATATTTTGTCCACCTAAGATCACCTCCGTTGGGGGATCTGTAACCCACCTCAGTTAAAAGGTAAATATGTATTTTTGCTCCCTTTTTATGTTTCTCTTCTCCCAAAACAAAAAATACATTAAAATAAAAAATAAAATAAAATAAGAAGAAGAAGAAGAAAACAACGTCAAAAAGTGTTATTGCTAAAAGGTTTATGCAATGTCTTATAACACATTTGCCATCTCAACCACAAACATACAAATTTACACATCCATTTCTTCATGAACTGCAGTTGTCTTCTCTTCAATTCTTCCATTGATTTTTGAACTCAGTACTAACTCAACACAAACAAGAGTAACTTATCACAGTTAAGAGAACATCCAACAATCAAACAAAAAAATTCGACACAAATTTTGACAGTGCATATCACAATAAATAAATAAAAACTAAAGGATCCCATTGAAATCATTTTTTACAATGACATATTCCAATAGCGGAAGTCCACCAAACTGATGGGTTAGCATGTCAATCAATTTCTCTTGCTGAAATTCTTTAAATATTGTATTCTTTTGCACCATTGAGATTAAAAAGCTATTGCTTATGTGCCTAATTCCTAGTGGGAGTGATATGGGATGGGTTCATCGAAGTTGAAGCCCATGTTGCAACTGCTCACAACTTGTTTTTTAACTAATCATGGATTGATCCAATCTGGACTGACTGGGTTATGCGTATACCAAATGGTACTATCAATGCTTTGCAAAAGAAAAAGGGTCCCAAGAAATAAGAGTTTAAAACAAGGAAATAAAGCCAGACAAGGAAAGAGAAGAGAAACTAATTACAGCCCAGCAGAACCCAAACCACAACATCCAAAAATCAAGGGCCCGTTTGGTATCCCCATCTTCAGCAATGTTGTTTGCTGTTTAAACACCCAAACAAGTGGGCCCCACGCTGAAATATGTGTTTGGTAAGTGATTCTTAACTATTGTTTTTTGAGTTTAATGTTCAAGCGTTGTTTGAGTTTTTGTTTCACATGAGAGTCCAACACTCTAGGCCCACCTGACGTAAATTCACTATGCTCTCCCATGTGTATAAACAGATGGTCTCTTCTCTCCTACGCATCAGTGCAGTGTGGCCTCTCTGCAATGGCTCTCCCATGCGTCTGTTCAACAAGGAACTTGATAAGCTTTTCTCTTGCCCCTCTCGCACAGCCATGTCGCATCACCATAACTCACACACCCTCCATTAATTTCACACACCCTCCCAATCCACCATAACTCGTCCCAACGGCCATCATCTCCTTCATAATCGTTGAGTGGATCCCCCAAAATCAAAGCCCTAAATTCACCACAAACATCTCCCCAAATCGTACAGTCTTTCAACCTCCCCACCTACCATATTTACTCCCACAGCCCAACCACACCCTTGAGCACTGTTTATTGTTGGATTTTGTCAAACCCACAACAGGCATTATCTCAAATCACCTTTAATTGCCCTTCAAACTGCGTCTGGCATTACATATGGAGCTCGCAGACACTGCTTCGTCCTCCTAAGTCATTCCACCATTTTCATTATCCTCCTCCAATGCAATTCCTGCACCTAAGGTAAGTGTTCAATGTTTGTGTTAAATTCAAAGTTCATGTTTGCCGTTACTAAAATTTGTTCTTGGTTGCTGTTGATTGTTGCTTGTTGCTCTTGATGTTGGGCATGTTTTTCCTCCATGCCCTTCTACCTGTTCATATATGTATAATTTGTGAAATGGGCTTCCTAAAGCTAATAAAGGTCTAAACTGGTTAATTGCTTCCCTATAAATAATTTATAATTGTGATTCTAGATTTGGTTTTTTTTCCCATGCTGTATGTGACTTGTCTGCAAAGGAATGTCTTCAAAATATACCTGTAATAACTGATTTGAGTTAATCTTGACTCTGTGTTGCTCTAGATGTATTACTTTCTTTTATACATAACGCTACAACTTGTTTGGTAGAGTTTTCTGTTTAAACGACCATTCTACTATTGTGCAGTTACTGGTTTAGACTATAGGGTTAGGTTCAAGTTAAGAAATCATAAAACTAATTAGGAAAATAGAACCTGAATTTCTAGGCAACCATGTACAGTCTGTCATGCCTACTATCCATGTTAGTGGATATTTATGGCTTAAGTGTGTATGTCTTATTAGATGGCAGACCCATCCAACACTGAGGATTTCAAGTTATGGCCTGCATTAGTAGAAAAGCACTTCATTGATGTGTTGGTGGAAGAAGAAACCAAAGGGAACATGCCTTCCGAGCAATTCAAGAAAAACCTTTGGACAGTTATCCAAGAAAAATTTAACCGACAAACCGGAAAACACTATTGCAAATAGTAATTAATCCAAAAATTTCAACGGTTAAAGCAGAGATACCGTACGTTTGCCCAACTAATTGGTCGAAGCACAAATTGTAACACAACACAACATATAAAATACAAAAAATTATTTCTTGACACCACATAGATTCATGACTAAATAGCAACTAGCAATGAGTGTAACCAGTTAAGCTTCAAGGTTCTAAATACAATTCGTCAACCATCAAGAGAAAAGGCAACGCATGAGAAACTAAATGTGTTCAACATCCAAAAAATAACCAAACAGAATAAAACTAATAGCAGTGAGTCAATGAGAATTGATATCATTATTGAACAACAATTTTTACCCGTTGTAGCAACTAGCAAGCAATCTTTTGTAATTTTTAAATGATATCCGACTAGATAAAATATATTACAGAGCTTCAAACTCTAAATGCTTATTTTACATTCATCAATTAAAACCAAAAAAAAAAAACAATCATGCTGTCTCAATTGCACCTAAATAGCAACCCCACATTAATCAATATATTCTAAAATTTTCTCTGCCCCTGAAAGGACAAAAGAGAGACAGATTCTCCACAACCAAACAAACAATTCATGAAAAAAAAGCATAACTCACCAAAATCCTTAACAACAGGACCCACCAACCAATAATTACATGAAATATTACTAGAACACAACTTTAACATTTAACATATAGCAAAATTGCAGGGGGCAGAGATCAAAATAATCAACATAGCATCCGACAAAAAATCTCTTTTTTAACTCAATGGGCTAAAATTCCCCATCTTTTTCTTCTCAACTCATTATAAACCTTTATTTTCCAAAATTTTCAAGTTCTATGCATAACCCCACAAACAACACACATAATAATAAAAGTAAACAGTTTTTCCTCAAACTCCCATGTTTTTCCTCTTCAGTCTTTCCCTTTATCAATCTTTGTTGTGTTGGGTTCGGACTCGGAGAATCTTTTTCCTATATCGTATAGAACTCGTAAATGTTTGAGCCGGTGTCAAAACTCAAAAGAAAAACATGGGAATAGAAAAAATAATAATAATAATAAATTCCAAGTTTGATATAGGGTTTTATTAAAAAATGGTGTTTCGAGTTTAAAATGAGAGTTTACAAACCCCCTCAAAAAAAAAAAAAAGTTTACAAAAATATAAAATAAAAAAAATCTATGAAGCGTTATAGTTGCAAATTAGAGTTTTATGTTTTAAAAATGCTATTTTAAATTCTTAAAATGGCTAACCAAACAGACCTTTATATTAAGGGATTTTTTTTTTTTTTTGCTCAAATATTCAGTTTTTGTAATTAAAAAAATATTACTAAAAAGTTTTTGCTTGAGGTTATTTATTTAGCAAACTCGAGTGCTTCTTGAAATTTTATTTTTTCTAGGGAGTTCCACTTGAAAAATTGCAAAAAGAGGAGAGAATAAGGTTTTTATTTCAAAAGGAAAAGTTAACGAATGTCCTAAGAGTATTGGTTTATGAGATATTTTTAAAGGTTTTTTATGGAGAAAATTTGACTTTTTTGACATTTTTTAATATTTTCCATGAAAGCGATATCAAAACTTTCCTAAAATTTTTTATTAATAAAGCCTTAAGGGTACTCATTAATATGATCTTATTTTAAATTAAGTGTTTAATGGACTAAACTTGAGTTTCACTTTCAAGTGGAATATTTTATTTTAAAATACTACATCAAAATATCCATGTGTGTTATATGCTTGGAACTGAAGTTTGCTAAACTCGATTTTCACTTAGATCTCAAGTTTAGAAAACTCGAGTTTCAAATGGGTCTACATAATTGAATAGCTTCAAGCAAATGCATCTCAATAATATATTTTACAACCAAAAAAAAAATTAATATTTGGCGTAAAAAAAAAGGCTTTAAGAGTGTCCTTGGATGATCATTGATCAAGTCCTAGATTTAGATTTGTTTATTTCCATTGATTCATTTTATTTAAAAATAAGTAAATTTGTATTAAGAAAGATAAGGTTTCAAATAATTGTACATAAATTTATATTTGGGGTGAAATAAGATAAGATTCATTAGAGACTTCATAAATACTACTCTCTCTCTTCTTCTTCTTCTTCTTCTTCTTCTTCTTCTTCTTCTTTTTTTTCCTTTTTACAATAACTTTAGAGACACTTTTACAAAAAAAAAAAAAAAAAAATTATAATTGTCAAGGTGACAAGTTCTTAATAGTAAAAAAATTTAAAAAAACTTAAAAATGATGTGAGTAGTTGATTCAAATGAGAACTACTAAAAACCTGACAACTCAAATGTTGTGAAAATATTACGAAGTAATATTACTCTTTTTTTAGGGAGCATGCAAAAATAGTGAGATGAATTTTTATGAGGGCAATAGAAAGGGAACAATTTCTCATCATGTATTCCTTAAATTTAGTGGATTTTAATTTGAACATTTTTTTTTTCAAATCCTATGGTTTTGGATTTAAAATAAAATTTTAATGCTAAGTTACAATCTGCACACTCTTGAGAAAAATTTAATTTTATGTCTCTATTTTAACTTTTGTTTTATTAGAATTAAGTTCTCTAATTTTCAAATTTATTCAATTAAGGCTAAATTACTAAGTACTAACACCTTCTACACAATGTAGATTGCATGGTAATATGCCTAAATTGGATGTGATTCTTTTAGATGAGTAACTTAATTTTTGGATAGGTTAAGTGGTTTATTACTTTTCAAGTGCTAGGTAATATGCCTATATTTTCTATATATGGTTTATTTAATTTAGCTACGCTTGGTTGAATGTGAGTTATTCATATTTTATTGTTACAATTATTTACTTTTAGTGATGATCATAGGGAAAATTGCACTAACCTCTCCTAAGGATTTGTTATTACACACACCTCTCTTCTAGTTTGGAATAAGACATTCATCTCTCCTAAAATGTAAACCATTTACACTAACTTGACATGGATGATTAAAGAAATGCTTTTAAAATCCCCCTAAATAAAGAGGCTTTCATAAATACTGAATTTTCTGTTAGAGGAGGTAAAATTAAAACTTTTTTTAGTCATTCAAGAGATGTCAATGTAAATAATTTGCATTTTAGGGGAGGTGAGTGTTTTATGCCAAACTAGAGGAGAGGTAAATGTAATAATTGAAAATCCCAAAATTAGTGTAAAAAAAAAAAAAAAAAAAATTATAATTGTCAAGGTGACAAGTTCTTAATAGTAAAAAAATTTAAAAAAACTTAAAAATGATGTGAGTAGTTGATTCAAATGAGAACTACTAAAAACCTGACAACTCAAATGTTGTGAAAATATTACGAAGTAATATTACTCTTTTTTTAGGGAGCATGCAAAAATAGTGAGATGAATTTTTATGAGGGCAATAGAAAGGGAACAATTTCTCATCATGTATTCCTTAAATTTAGTGGATTTTAATTTGAACATTTTTTTTTTTTCAAATCCTATGGTTTTGGATTTAAAATAAAATTTTAATGCTAAGTTACAATCTGCACACTCTTGAGAAAAATTTAATTTTATGTCTCTATTTTAACTTTTGTTTTATTAGAATTAAGTTCTCTAATTTTCAAATTTATTCAATTAAGGCTAAATTACTAAGTACTAACACCTTCTACACAATGTAGATTGCATGGTAATATGCCTAAATTGGATGTGATTCTTTTAGATGAGTAACTTAATTTTTGGATAGGTTAAGTGGTTTATTACTTTTCAAGTGCTAGGTAATATGCCTATATTTTCTATATATGGTTTATTTAATTTAGCTACGCTTGGTTGAATGTGAGTTATTCATATTTTATTGTTACAATTATTTACTTTTAGTGATGATCATAGGGAAAATTGCACTAACCTCTCCTAAGGATTTGTTATTACACACACCTCTCTTCTAGTTTGGAATAAGACATTCATCTCTCCTAAAATGTAAACCATTTACACTAACTTGACATGGATGATTAAAGAAATGCTTTTAAAATCCCCCTAAATAAAGAGGCTTTCATAAATACTGAATTTTCTGTTAGAGGAGGTAAAATTAAAACTTTTTTTAGTCATTCAAGAGATGTCAATGTAAATAATTTGCATTTTAGGGGAGGTGAGTGTTTTATGCCAAACTAGAGGAGAGGTAAATGTAATAATTGAAAATCCCAAAATTAGTGTAATTTGTCTGCTGATCATATCATTAATAATTATGTAGGGTTTGAAGCCCCTTATCACTTAAACTGATGTAATCTATCACAATCAAATGCCGACAGTAGTAGGTTATATATATCAAAATGAGATTAAATTTTGTAAGCCCATCCAATAAGTGATTGCCACATTTGCATTTTACTTAAAATTTAATACATCCTACCATACTTAATAACATCTTAATAAACTTCTAATTTGGCCAACTTCTTATTGGTTTTCATCAAAACCCATCATTAACATCATTTTTTCATGTACTGATAACCACTCATGATATCAACAGTTTGTAAAATTTTTTGTAAAAAAATTTGTATCTTTAGCATTACTCAAAAAAAAAAAAAAAATTAAGAGATCAACATTAACGTTTTTCTTTCTTTTATTTTTTGAAAGTTTTGCAATATTAACATTTTCAATCCATTTTGGACGTACGGTGGCGCAGTCCACCTCGCGTCATATGATGTGTACAAAGCTTTCTATATGTAATTGTGAGATCTTAGATTTGAGTGTTCATCGTGTGCCACATGCTACTTTCTTAGCACCCACCTATGATGTTAGAAATGGATGATGATAACTAAAACTTACCTAAATTAAAACAAGAAAAAGTTAACAAATGACTTAAGGACATTTATTTATGAAATATTTTTAGATTTTTTTTTTTTTGAGAGAAAATATTTTTAAATTTTTTTATTACTAATTACTAATTAAGTTTTTATATTTATGTTGGACTATCACTTGAACTATAGGAGTGTCCCACTTTACACTTTACCAACCACACTATGTCACTTGTATAAATATTTTCACTTTTCTACCTTGGTTACTTTAGGAAAAAAAAATAAAAAATAAAAATGTGGCAAGTTATGATTGATGGTGCATAAAATGGAGCACCCACATTGAGACGAACTTTTATTCAACAAATTAAGATATTTAGGAAGGACTAAGGAGTGTGCTAATCTTCTAATTATTCGAGCCTATCAAAACTTTGTACAGGTGGCACTCAAATTCAATACCATTATATAAATAAACCTAGTGGTGGATGCTTAATGTGATATTACAAAAATTACTACATAATATATGTCATCAATTAAAAAAATTAATTTATCATTTATTTATTGCATTGTTGAAGTGGCACAATCACATTTATTGTCAAATCAAATTGTAAACTTTTGTAGTATTCTCTCTCTCTCTCTCTCTCTCTCTCTATAAATATATATATATATAGTATCTTTAGCACTTTTCAAGTTTTATTACTCCAATCAAACAAAGGATGGAAAAGACAACATTGGCAGAATAGATAGCAAAATTGAAAACAAAGCAAGAGGAATAGAATTCTACTCATCAACATATTTTTAATTAATAAATGGCTAATCCATATAATTTTCATATGACATAATCGATATTAAGTAGGATTTTATCAATTTAATTTTAAAAAGAATTGGTTTTTACAGAAAATTTTTCAAGTGATATATGCATTTGGAAAAGAATTTAGTCTTCTTATATAATAAAAAAAAAATGTGAACATTACATGTTTAAACATAGTAATAGTCAATTTTATTATTATCCTTTTGTTTTAATAATTCACTCTTTTTAACTCATCTTGATGAATTTATTAATCATTTGTGAGCTTTTCATCCAAATTTTCACTATGTTTTTATATTGCTAGCAACAAATTTGAGAGATCTTAGTTAAGATCCAATTTACTTTTATTCTTTTTCTCTCTCAAAGTTTTCATATCAAGATTGATATTTTCCAGTAGAAATTTTTTTTTAAAAATATACGAATAAAAAAAATATTTTCTACCATATAAAATAATATGTCAACAATAAAATAAATTTTAAAGGCTAGAAAAATAGAATCTAATTTATCAAAGACATTATTGTATCTTCACTTAACAACAGAGAATCACGCAATAGCTTCAACCCACCTAAGAAAAGATGAATTAATACATTAATTGATGTAAAATTGGTCATAGTCAAGATTTTACTTATTTTTCTGACATCTTTTAATGTAAAATTTCTAATATGTTGTAGAATGAAAAGAATAAAAAATTTTATCACTTCGTTCATAAATTCTATGTCATGTGTTCAGAAATGTAAACAAATGTATGCATGCAGTGCAGGCTGCAAAGGTATGCCCGAAATTTGAAATGTATTTTTTACTTATTATTTGTGATCATCGTAATTAAGGTCCGTTATTTTCTTTTAACAAACTTCTGACAATAGAGTGGTTCTCAAAATATATATATATATATATATATAACAACAAAATTTAGGAAGTTCTACTGGTGGGTAGCATTAGGAAGTCGAGCGGGGAGCTTGTAGTCCTTTTGTACGAACTTCAATTCTTTCATAGTGAATTCAGGTTAGCCTTGAGGATCGGTGGGTCAAATCCTGCCCAGGTTTTTACCGTGTGGTTTCCTGGGTGATCATATCTTGTGTTATTTATTTTCCGCTGCTTTATATTCTTGATATGATTGTTTGGATTGTTTTAACCTAGAATTGCTTAATTTGACTAAGTAACAACTTGGCTAATTAATCTAGGCTACGCAATCTGTGTGTTTAAGGGGTCTAAATTCCTGTCAAAAACTTTGTGAACTTGCTTCAAGGAAGAAGGACAAATAGAGTTTCTGCCTTGAAAGTTTGGCCACTGTTCTATTTACAAGAAACCAAATGAATTTGAAGCTTAAGTAGTTTCCCACTACAGCAAAATTATGCAATTCTACTCATCAATTTATTTTTAATTAATAATATGGCAAATCAGCCTTCTTCTTCTTCTTTTGTTATATCAATTTTATCTTGAAAAACATTTTTTTACAGAAAATTTGTAAACTATTTTTAGAAAATTTTTGTAAGGGATATATGTAAGATAAAATTTAGAGTTGTAGCAGAAAATAAATATACCTTCAGTCATAGTTGTTTAACTGCTTAGAAGAAAAAAAAGACTTGCTATATATATGATAGTGTATATATAAAAGGTGTCTTCTAGTCTATAATTTTTACCTTACATATTTCTTTTTGATGGAGACAGGCTATATATATATATATATATATAGGCTAGACTAGAGACCCTTTTAAATTAAGATTTGTTCCATAACCTCCTTCCATCAAGGAGTTTAAAACTTATAACTTCAAGGTGATTATTAACTAAAGGGGTTATACTAATTGAGAGTTACTTAGAAATTGTTATTCACCATAACGTCTTTCACAAATAAAATCCTTAAGACATGAGTTTTCATTTATCATTTAAATGTGGGCCACATAAAGTTTTTTTAAAATCTTACATTCTCCCACTTGGTCTACTTGACATTTAAATTACTTGATAAATGATATTAACTTTAACATGGCCATGATATTACTCATGCTAACTAGTTGTGAAATGCACTCCCACTCAAATAAAGAATCCAAAAAATGAATCATGGGGGTAATACCCTTAATTATAATGAGTACTTCCTTCCATGTATTATAATTTATGGTAATCCTTACATGAGTACTTTATGAGCCATTAATTATTTATGAATGGACTACTTGTTAGCCATTCGGGTCCTCTTTTATACATCCCCACGGATATATCATCATTATATATCTCCACAGATATATCTAACTTAATACATATACTTTGTGTGCACAAAATAAAAATCATATATTTTCTTCTCCAAAACTAACCAAATATGTGTCCAAAATTAGAGAAAAATTAAAAACTAAATGAGCTAACAAGTTCCATAAGTCCAAAAGACTTTTATATTGCTTTGCCGGCAAACCTTTAGTTATGAAATTAACATATATTAGCTCAATAATTTTAATTCAATGGACACTTTCAGTTTCTTAAAATTCTCTCTTAGACTAAGTTACTTCATGTCGATATATTTATTTCAACTTTCACAATTAGAGAAGAAAACTATAGCCGGGTTATCTTTAAAAAATCTTTAAAGATCTCATCATAAAATCGACAACCTTAAGACCTATCCATAATGCTTGTCTTATAGCTTCATAGCAAATAGGATATCTTACATGACAAAATCAATGCATTACTTCCAAGTAGTGTGTCATTGATATTTAGCCGTAAAAATAATACATTTACTCCCACTGATATTAAGGTATATACACTGATTAACAACGTGCCTAGTAAAACCAAATGGCACAACAAAGTTAAAGAACCTTTATATATCATTAGTGGGATACCTATATACCAAACTTTTGCACAGTATAACTTTTATTGGGAGTCATATCTTAATGGATCTTGTAAATTAATATTAATAGCTTTCACGAAACCTTTAGCTTTATAGGAATAAATTCCCAAGTTCTTACTCTTGAGCAATTAGATCACTCTCACCCTCGTACTGAATTTCTCGTTTGACATATTTGTAGACAGGGAAAATTCCTGACCTATCACAAGCTGACACGTCACACTACTAAGTCCACAAAATACGGCCAATTACAAAGCGCCGCGTATTGCTGATAGGTTTTGCTATCATTACTCAGAAACCAACAGAAATTTGCCAAGTGTCATGCAAAAACCAATCACACATCATCGCACGTGTAAGCGATGACATAATCAACTTCGCACGTGTAAGCGATGACATAATCAGCCTCGCACGTGTAAGCGATGACATAAGCGGACCAATCAAGCGCTGCCACGTGTCACCAATCAAGCTCTGCCACGTGTCGCTTACCTACTCCTAAACTCTTATAAATAGAAGCCTTCCTAAGGCATTTGAAAGAGAGCTGAGGAGATCAGGGAGATCAGGAGATTTGGAGAGGACACCAAGCCATTTGAAGCACTCAGAAGTCCAGAAGTTCTGCTGGAACCAAGCTCTAAAGCCTTCAAGAATTTCAAGAACTTCAACCTTCAAATACGAAGAACATTCAAAGTAGAATCATCCAAACTACCTGCCTAGATTTCAAAGTTCACTAGAATCAAGCTCAAAAGCCTCCAGAAACCTCAACAAACCACAAATTGGTGAAGCTCAACAGATCTAAGCCTCTAAAGCCCCGAAGAACTTCCACCACAAACCTTCAAATACGAAGAACATTCAAATAGGAATCATCCAAATCATATTCCTATATCTCAAAGTTCACTGGAATCAAGCTCAAAAGTCTCCAGAAACCTCAACAAATCATAAATCAGCGAAGCTCTAAGGATTCAAGCCTCTAAAGCACCGAAGAACTTCCACCACAAATCTTCAAAGACGAAGAACGCACCAAGAACACGAAGAACGTACAAAGAACGTGAAGAACAAAGGATTTCTAACAAGCTCATAGCCAGAGATTCATTGTAATTCCGTTTCAACAATCTTCGATCCATACTTCAACAAAATTGATGGATACTTTGTGTTCAAGTGAAAATCACATTACCACAAATCCAATTAACAAATCTTTCAAGGAGATCGAATCAGAGGATAACTCTTTTGTAATTAACAGAGAATTGTACCACACAATCATCAGTACAAATTCGCATTTGTACAACTATTTTTACTTGTTTGACTTTATTTCGAACCGAGAAATTTAGTCGTCCACAATATTTATTCAATAAGATGGGTGGTTCATCCACATGAGTACCAAAACAAAGATCCACAAACCCAAAAGAAAAAAAAAAAAAAAAAAAAAAACTTTAATGCTATAAAACTAAAACTTTAATTTTAAATTAATCAATGTCAATTTAGTAGTAAATTCGACCTTCCTATGGGCAAAGGCAGATCACGCATGGATTTACTATAAAACTTTATTCATAAAACTAGTAAATATAAACACTAAGAATCAAATTTTCCATACCTATGGGCCTAGAAAAAAAATCTCATCTTAATGCTACATTCACCATTTAATCCCAATTAAATCATAAAAATAGTAACCTCCCTATGGGGCCAAGTCATTATCTTCATGAATTAATTGCCACTCAGATGCCTTTATTCCTAATGAAGCCTCATAAAAATTTATTGATGTGATTATCATCATGGCTTAGGATGTTATGGCTACTCCTATGTTGTTTTGATATTCACTACTTCATATGGCATCATAAAGATCAACCAATCTTAATATTGATCATGTCAATTAAAATAAACCATAATATGATATTTAAATACAAGTGTAAAAAACTATAAATACACTAAAAATATCATATATTTTAACGATGCAATGATCAAATTATCATGTATAGTCACAAACTTTATAAAATCATTGCACACTATATGCAAGTCAGACAAGATAAGTTCTGCTAGCCCAAACCATGTTTTATTTCTATCAAAGAAACAACATAATATACATACACAGTTATCATAAAAATAGAAAAAATTTGCTTTTTCATTTCTCACGTGATGGTACCCCTTTTTTTAAAAAAAAATAAATTTTTAAAAGCAAGTTCTGTGTTCTCAATCAATTTCCTTTCATCTATATAGGATTAAAATGTTCAATAATCCTATAGTAGCATAGACAAAGGTCGATTCAATCCTTTAATTTGTGGGCCACATACAAAAGTAGACTAATTTCTACCCTTGTTTTCCTCATCGACCGTAACTTGTATAAATAGTATCAATTAATGTCCCATTTGTCTATGCACATATGTCTGGCAAATGTGTATGAGACGTGTGAATAACATATCACTGGATTCTCATGGTTGAATTCCATCAATATTAATCAATTAATTAACATATAAATATATATATATATATATATATGAGAATCATAATACATTGACCAAATTTTAGTTCCATGATCAACATAACACCATATGCCATTATAGAATATAGAATATTGCCAAATAATTTCTTAAACTAAAAATCACTAAACAACATAGCATGAAGGATGGCTTTGATACCAAATGTAAGATAAAATGAGTTGCAGCGAAAAATAAATATACCTTTAGCCATAATTGTTTAAGTGTTAAGAGAAAAAGAAGACTCGCTATATATATGATAGTGTATATAAAAAAAGTGTCTTCTAGTCTATGACCTTGACCTCACATATTTCCTTTTAATGGAGACAGGCAATATATATATATATATATATGTAGGCTAGACTAAGGACCCTTTTAAATTAAAATTTGTTCCATAACCTCCTCCCATCAATAAATTTAAAACTTGTAACTTAAAGGTGTTTATTAACCAAAGGGGTTATACCAATTGCAAGTTATATAGAAATTGTTATTCACCATAACGTCTTTCACAAATAAAATCCTTAAGACATGAATTTTCATTTATCATTTAAATGTGGGCCACATAAAGTTTTCTTAAAATCTTATAATATATGCATTCAAATTAGAATTTAGTATTTTTATATAACCAAGAGTTATTACGTTACATGTTTAAAAATCATTATGGTTATTGTTATTGTTATATGTATGTTTTAATAATTCATTAGTTTTCAACTCTTTTTGATGAATATCTTAATTATTTGTGATATTTTAGTTGAAATTTTTTATTATATTTTATATTGTTAGTAACAAGTTTAATAGATCTTAGTTGAGATCCATCTCTCTCTCTCTCTCTCTCTCTCTCTCTCTCTCAAGATTGATATTTTGTTAACAATTTTTTTTAAAGAGTTGAAAAATATAATCTTATTTATCAAAGGCATTATTGTAACTTCACTTCAACCACCCAATAGTCTCAATCTACCTAAGTAAAGACGGATTCAATATATAAAGTGATAAATTAATACTAACCAAATCGAGATTAATTTCACACAAAGAACCAAATATCATGGTTTAGTCATACAATTTAATGGTAAAAAAGAAAAAAAAAATTATTGCAACAAAATTACATTGAAAAAAAAAATTTAATAGGTCATCAAGATTAATAATTAGAATAGAAATTATCATAAGTAGTATTAAATTTATGTAAAAATTTTAATATGCAACTAATTATATTTTTTATAATAATTTGATTAATCCTGTATATTTTTATGATAAAAATTTTGCATTTATTTTTAAATGTATCCATGTGTATTGCATGGATTACAAGCTAGTTTTATAATTATTGAACATGGATAAATTTATTGAGTTGAGCTCTTTCTTGATATGTGTGGTAAATCCAAAGTAATACATTTCACACCTATTAATTTGCTACATGGCTTTTCAAGTGGAAATACGTGTTATTTATTTATTTATTTATAAAATTCATGTGAAAAAACTATAGGTTGACCTAACCCTACCCACAACCCTATTGTCCTGACCCATTGCTAACTCACTTAAAATGACTAGTTTTTTACCCAAATCCAACCTAACCCTCCCTACCCGTTTTGCCACATGTGAGAATAACCTTAGAAAAATACCAAATATTACTCAACAATATTAGCCCTTAATTTTAATAATAAAAAATTTTATAAAAAAACTTAAAAAAAAAATAAAAACCAAAACTTTTTACTTAGGTTTGACAACATAAAAACCCCCAAACATGAAATTCCAACCCATCATTTAATAAAAAGCCCCAATTATTTACCCCCAAATCCTTACAACGAAGTTTGATTTCAGTATTCTCCATCTACCATTTTGCCTCCTCCTTTATTAAACCTAAGCGTGGCAAAATTGGACACGGCCTGCAAACCTGACACAACATGACACGAAATTAGCAAGTTATGGATTGAGACTTAATGTGTTAATGTCATATTCGAGTTGACACAACTAACATGTTTAATAAACGGGTTGGGTTAGTGTTCAACCCATGAAACTCGTTTGACCCATTTAATTAAATGACACCGGGGGAGGGAGGAAGGGCGATTTGAACCTTAATTAACTATATTAGCTGAGCTGAGTAGAGTAATAAATAAGATTTTATGTTAAAGTTTAGCTCCTTTTTTTGTCAAACAAGTTCGAGCTTGTTTACAATTTACTTGATTAACTTATTATTTTTCTATATATTGTGAAATCATGACTAAAATGTTTTACATCTTTACAATTTTATGAATTTTTATTACAAATAGACTATTTTTATCATCAATAATCTACAAATAATAATTTAATATCATATGAACCTATTGACAAAATTATACTATCCAATTTCAAGTTTATATAAATATATTTTTAGACAAGTATATATATAAAAATATAATATGTTAAATAGAGTCCTAATATTTATGAGTTTGTTCATGAACACATTAGTATATTTTAGCTTAGTTTGGTTAATAATCGAGCTTAAACTTAAAATTTGAACTTGACTTATTTTATAAACAAACAAACATAAATAAGCTTTTTCTCAAACCAAGCTGGAGCTACTCCAAAAATTTGCGCAGATGAATCCCTTGGAAATAGACATGTATGCAGTATGAATGAAATACTAAAATACTAAAATTGTGAAGAAAAAACCAAAATGAATACTTGCGCACGTGACACACATGTTTGAATGCCCCTAGCTTCTTAACTAATGGTTTGCCCTAATTTTCTTTCCCTGATTAGAAAATATATTTTTATGTCTACTAAAGGATTTTTGTTAATTAAATTTTTTTGAGAAGGGGCACAAGTTGGTAACGGATGTCAAAAAGCTTAAAACTATGTTTTCGAACTATAAAGCTCTGTTGGGTCAGAAGACAAGCCAATATTTCTATATCTGGGCTCTCTCTTGCCCATCTGTAAAATGTTTAAATGAAATTTCTATCTTTCACTAACCCAAAAATAAAATTTCTTCTCTCTACTAACCTCATTTAACGTTTTTTTTTTTTTTTTTACCTTTTTTGTTTTCTTCGTATTTTGACAGATAAATGTATTACCCTATATTGTCCTTTTGTCCTTTTTAACCATGCATATTCATGCATATAGGTTTAGCTCAGCTTGGCTATTATATTATTCGTGGACTGAATTTTGTGAAAATGTCAATAACTGCCACAAGTTGATAAATTCGTTATTTTTTTTTTTTTTTGGGAAGTAAAATAAATTGATGTGTTTTTTTTTTTTTTGGGTTAATATTTCAATAGTTTAATGCAGTAGATTTGAATATCAAATATCTTTGTTAAAAACACCAAAATGTGCTAACCAATCAATTGAGTTATATGAATTTTTTTTTTTTTTTAATTCTATAGTTGGGGTAGAGAGATTTGAACTCTAAATATATTCGTTAGAACGCCATATTGATGCCAAGAGCCTTATAGCTCAACTAGTTGGTACCTTCAAGATATTCAGGGTTTAAAATCTTCTATCCTAAGCTATCAAATTATCAAAAAGAAACACCACATTGACAAGATAACAAGTTATTAATGATAGGTTCACAGTAGTATTACTCAAAGCCTACCTAAAACAAATCTCTCCAAATTGGAGAGAAAATGAGGAGGCATTTGGGGCAATTGCAAGTTTTGAGATGATCTAGAGGCACTTGATTATGGTCAACTTTGTAAGCCTGGGTTGAAAGAAAAAGATACAAATGCCCTATATTATAAACTTCGAGTTTTAAACCGCATCCATACCTACTGAAGGCTTCTTTTCTTTACCTTATCATCTTCCTTCTTTTTTATCTTTTGTCATTTCCTTCTTGTTGGCTACCACCCATACTCATCTGATAGATCAAAGCAACTCCTCTCTCTCTCTCTCTCTCTCTCTCTCTACAAAACTATTACTTATCAAAAGTGACTGAAGTGTTTTTTATGCAATTGATACAAACCCTTATGCAAAATTGTGGTCAAATTGGTTTTTTTTTTTCCTTTTTTTTTTTTTTTTTTTTTTTTTTTTTTTTTTTTTTTTTGCATATCCCTTGTGCTCCACCCATATATGCCTGTCCTCTCTCCAGTAGTAAACCAGTTCTTGTGGTGCCTTATTCCCACTCAACACCTCTTAGGATTACTATTGTTTCCTGCAACAAGTTAAGCACTTTCCACGAGCACTTCATCAAACTGATAAAAGGGGACAAGAAAGTTATAGTGCAAACACAAGACACCCCAAACACTTTGCATTCCACACAAGGACAGACCCAGGATTTTAAGCCATGGGGGGCTGGAGCTAAAAACCAAGGGGCAAGCCCTTTACTTTCTTGTTTTTTTGAAAATTTCCACATCAAACACAAGACACATAACATGGCTTATAAAGTTATAGTAGTGGTGATACTACAGCACTTACAATATAAAGCATACATATAAAATATCATTTAATGAGAATACATCTTGCGGGTGATCCCTCAGCACCAGGCAACCTAAGGGGTAAGCAATGAAGGGAATATATTCCCGGTTGGATGTGATCAAGCTTCAGACCTTCCACGAGAATGATATCCTGAACCATTTTAGCAGTGTTAGTGTTGAGTGTCAATATTATTTTCCTGCATTAAATTTAAATACGACCCCAGTGCAACAAAATCCAGTCTCCTTAATGCCAGGATGAAATTTCATAAAAAAATTCAGGATATTCTGGCAAATTGAAATTCTCTCACCTATATCCTCTCAAACTCATCCCAAACAAAAGTGGAAGAATATATTATGATACTTAAATTACTCTATTGATCAACACTGCATGGAAATGATGAAACTTATGCTCATAGACATGACAACTGAAAAATACAAGAAACTTTACTAATGTCTCTGATATACAAGCCATATAATCAAAATTACACATGCTACAATTACAAAATAAGGATAGTTCTTCTGAAAAAAGAAGGAAAATTTTCTAATTCAAAGAGCTTGAATGAAACTTCACCTATTGGATATGAGTTACTTCGGAACAAGTATTAAGAGAATAAATAGCTGCCAAAAGTAAAACATAGAAGAAGCACAATTCACCAGACAGTTTTTCTTACCCTGGCTTCTAGTAAAACAAGATGAGATGGAATTGCTTCAACATAAGCAGCAACACTTAGGTAATCAATTCCTATATTTCATAGCAGAAAGATGGGTTAGTGCAACCAGGTGACTTACCTTTGAAGATGGGTCATTTTCTGCTAAATAAAATAAAAAACAAACAAACAACCAAATAAAATATAATGACTTACCTTGGAAGGAGGAATGATTTCTTTTCTTTTCTTTTTTTAAAGTACTTGTCATGCCATTTACATTGGAATCTCCAAACGTTTGTGAAAGTTATGATTTACCTCAGCGTAATGATAAAATGTCACATACTATTGAGGGTTTGATCAAATTAGTCATGTAGGTTGAAAGTGAAGAAGATTCTGCATTTGGTGCAGGACTTGTAGTTTGTATTTAAGTTTCTGTTAAACTACATGTAACTTAGTATAACATTTATCTGTTATAAAGATGGACATGTGTAAGTAGCTCATCTATTTAGTTAGATAGTGGATCCTGTTTTCCAGTTTTAGTAGCCGTTAGATATGGTTAGTTTTCATTTCTGTTGCTCTGTTCGTTGTGTATAAGAATAGAATTTTTTTTTTTTTTTTTTTATAAAAGAATTTTATTATTTATTCATGAATGAGAATTATATCAAAATTCCCAAATTGTCTCAAACTTTAATATACTTAAAGCTATTTTGTGGAATTGAACAGTTTATGATAAGAAACTAATATGCACATCAACTTGCAAGGCATAACACCAATATTATCAATGCATTTTGTATACAAAATGAGGCGGATAGACTACTTGGCCTATGAAGAAAGGGGGGAATTCTAAGAGAATGCTAATGGGGGAATGGAAATGAAAGATTGGAAGAAACATGGTTGAGAGTCTTGAGACCCAATGCAAGGTAATTTCTGCATATAACTATCCATCCATGCCCCAAGAGCTGAGAGTAATGGATACAAGATTCCTATGTTTTCTTCCGTGTCCCCAAGATTTCTTAAATCACCAGGAATTAGCTAATGATTTTACTGGTCGTTACCATTCAGAACTAAATCTTTGCCCGTTGGATCTGCTTATAGTTACCTCTAAATAAGGTTTAAAATATAAGAACGAAAAGTCAAATTGCATCACGATAGATTGCCGGTTCACAATGGTAAGAATTATATGACTATATGAAGTAAAGGTGTTGTAATTTAGGCACACAGAAAGTCTTAGCTCGCAAGGACAAAAGAAGGCCATTTTCAAGTTGCTCCAAATTGATAGAAAGTACAATCTCTGTCTTACCAATAAGTTTGATATCTGTGTTCTCTGCCAACCATTCAGCACCATCCTTCATCAGTCCTGCAAAGCTTGTATCAAACTCCTTTTTCCACATTAGCCGCCTGAAAATAAAATTAGTTTTATTTCACCAAAAAAAATTATTTTAAGTGAGACTTTTTATGATTCTGCAATATCTTTTGCCCCTAGCATAAAATTAGATGCCCATACAAAGGAGCACTACAAACATGAACAGGAAGTGAATAGAGAGAACAATGGATGAAAGAATAAAACCACCTGAATTGGACTATATCTTTCCATTATCTAAATAAGGCTACTTAATGAAAAAAGAAAAATAAAAGTTAATGCCCATTTCCACAGCATTGTCAAAGGAAGGCAAGCTAGGAATGAAATCGAATGCCTGCTTGATAATGATGGTACCAGGATGGAGGATCCAAATGCTATTAAGGAGCGCATAAGCAGTTTCTATAATAAATTTTTGGGTTCAAGCACCGCTGTGAATGAGAAAAGGATGATAAGTAAGGTGGCTTTACTGTTCTCTAATCAAATACCTGAATCCGTGAAGAGCTGGCAGAGGAATGTGACTAAGCATGAAATCCAGCAAGCTCTTTTCAGTATGGAGAGAGACAAAGCACCTAGACCTGATGGTTTCACTGACAAGTTCTTCAAGGAAGCCTTGAATACAGTAAAGAGGCTGTTATTGAGATTGTTTCTTCCTTCTTTAATACTGGCAAGCTGCTTAAGGAAGTGAATTTCAAAGTTATCACACTGATTCCTAAAGACCCCAACCCCTCTTACATCACTGATTTTAAGCAAATTGCTTGTTGTAATGTCATCTAAAAGTGCATTACGTATTGGTCAACAAATGAAGAGAGTAATTGGGAGAACTGGTGGATTCAAACCAAACAGTTTTCATTAAAGGTATAAGTATAACTGAAAATATTCTATTAGCCCATGAGTTAGTAAAGAACTACCACAGGAACAAGGGGTTGGCAGATGTGCAATTAAAGCTGATCTCAAGAGTCTTATGACTCACTTAACTAGAATGTTCTCCTTATGTGTTTAATGGTGGCTGGTTTTCCTCCAAGGTTTGTCCAATGGATTAAGGAGTGCATCAGTATCCCTAAATTCTTAATAGCAATCAATGGATCTTTAGTGGATTATTTCAATGGCAGGAAGTTACTGGGGCAGAGGGACCCATTGTCACCCAACCTCCTTGTTATTGCCATGGAAGCATTTAATAGACTGTTCAAATCCAAAGTCCTATCATCTAGTCTATTCAAATATCACCCCCAATGCAAAGGGCAGCAGATTACTCATATTAGCTTTTCTGATGATCTCCTTATATTTTCTGTTTCTGATCTCTATCTTCAATCCATATTATTAAGAATCCCTTGAAGAATTCAAATATATCTCTGGACTGTATCAAGCCAAGCAAAAGTGAGGTATTATGCTCATCTATTTCTGATAGTTCAAAGAAGCAAATACTAGAGGTTCTTCAATTCAAGGAAGGCTCCCTTCTAGTAAGATATCTTGGTATGCTATTAATCCCTGGTAAGTTTAGTTTTAAGGATTGCCAGCCCTTTCTTGATAAGATTCTAGCTAGAATTAATTCTTGGACTACCAGAAACTTGTCCTTTTCCAGAAGACTCCAATTATTACAATCTGTACTTTACATTATTCAAATTCTTTGTTGAAATTGAACATTGCTATAGCCATTACCTTTAGCATGGAAAGGAAGAGTCCAGAGGGGGTATTAGACTAACCTGGGTATGCTTTCCTAAGTAAAGAGGGGTCTAGCCTTGAAAAGGCTGGCTGACTGGAATAAAGCAACAGTCATAAAACACATTTGGAACCTCTTCACCCAATCAGATTCCCTATGGGTAGCATAGACTCATGCTTGTCTCTTAAAAGGGAGATGCTTCTGAACCAGTAAAATCCCCAAAGACAGCTCTTGGGATGGAGAACTATCCTTAAACTCAGGGGTGAAGCAAGAAAATTCTTGAGGTATTAGATGGGGATGGAAACAAGATCTTATAGATTGATTTATGGCATCCAGATGGAGTTTTACGGCAAAGGTGCAGTCATAGGGCTTATGATGCTGCCAGTCAGGTTGAATCTAATCTTGTATCTGTTCATAAAGATAAATTTTGGATTTGGAGGCTTGCAAGATCAGATTAATTGGTGGACAAACAAAGTAAATTGCATCTGGTTGAATTAAAGGATGAAGATAAAGCCTTATGGTCCTCATCTCCTAAATTTGTGTGTGCTGTAACAGGGAATGAGATTGGTGAAACCTACTGTGGTTTAATCTAGCTATTCCCAGGCATTCATTCATAGGATAAATGGTCATGCTAAACAAAACTCCAAACAAAGATAGAATGATTCAATGGGGAATTATGGTAGACAAATTTTGTTGTTTCTGCAAGTTCTGCATCTCTTTTTTCATTGCCCCTTCACTAAAAGAGTATGTCTGATCCCAAAGTCAGCTAGCAGGATTTAGTTGATTGGAGTGTAATACACCTAAAGGGAAAGGGATTGAGAGCTATGCTCTGTAATTAGCTTGGTGGGCAACTATATACCACCTTTGGAGTTGAGGAAATGCAATTCTTCATGCTAAGAGGCTGTATGCTGAAGAGTAACTTATTAGAGCCATAATGAATGACATTAAAGGTAGAGTTGAAGGCAAGAATATGTTCAAAAATTCAATTCTAAATTGTGTACCAAGCTCTAAATGGAGGATGATTGCATCACTAGTTTTTAAGGGCTTTTAAGTTTGTGTGTCTGTTTGCCGCAAGTTGGGACTGATCAGTGCCCTTTTGGTGGTATTTTATGCGATAGTTTGTTATTCCCAGCTGGATCCTCTAAAGGTGGGGTTAGTTTCTGTTTTTGCTGTTCGCATATTGTGGTTTTTGGGCTTAGCTGTGCTGCAAGCCTGCATATCTTTTTTGCAGATAGTTTCTGCGGTTGGTTTTCTGTTTGTACATGGTTAGTTTGCAGCTAGCTGATGGTTGTTGTATTGGTGTTTGAACTCTAATCTTTGTTAATGAAATGACTGATTATTTCAAAAAAAAGAGAAACATAGTAAGGGATAATCTTCCACCTTTTCATAGACATTTGTAGAACTACATTGTTTATCTGCTTCACATCATATTTTGCATTAATTGATAGCTAAATGTTAATCACATTCTATTGACTACACTCTACAGGATATATTTAGTACTACATTGTTCAATCTTTTTCCCATCTATCACATTTTATATTAATTGGTAGCTAGATGCTAACCATATTCCACTTTCCATACCATATCTACAAATTATAGTAGTAACCAAAAGCAGCAGCACAGTATAATCTAAAATTAAAGATTGAAGAACATAGCTTAATCTTCACTGAAAATGTGTTTCAGGTGCAGGCATGCCAAAATCATAAATGAAATCTAAGGCACAGCATCTAAAAAACATGTAAGATCAGATTTAACATGATGACTTTTATGGATGCCATCTTAAGAGCAACATACATTTTGTAATGAAAACTAAGAACTATGACATTTACTTCCTTTCATTCAAAATTATAATACGGAACCTAGTGCAGAAAAAAGATTTTGGTTCATAAACCTGTTGCACTGGAAAACAATAACTAGCAAAAGAACAAAAAAATCAATAACAATTTTGGATTTCATTATATCAAATGTCAAATGGAGAAATTTCAATAAGAACCAATATCTCTAACAATAGCTTATGAATGTCATACTATAGTTTAAAATTGGTCCACAGTCCTCTATGATAGTATGATGGAACTTCAACAATAGAACTAAAATAAATTTACCTGTCAGTATTTAATGTTCTGAAAATGACGCGTCGAATTCCCTTGGGAATATTCAAGGACTTCATAACTTCAGCTGTGTCAAGTGGGCTTTATTAAAACCTAATATACCCAAAACTACAAAATAAATATGTTTTTTCATGGTTTGGAAAATCAATTTGTTACATCACGATATATGTTGAGCAACCCATCTAATTAAACACTGTTCTCCCATTGTACACACATACACGTGTGCAGTAAGAAACAAGTTATTGAAATGTACGCATGTCTCATAAAACAAAAAACTACAGTAATTTTTATCTATTTTTGAACCAATATTTGCTGCATATGGCTAGTGTAAACTGACAAGCCAATCAGATCATTCACTGAATTCTTGAGTTGTTACAGTAATTTTTATCTATTTTTGAACTAATATTTGCTGCTTATGGCTAGTGTAAACTTGGATCATTCACTGAATTCTTTGTGTTGTTATTCTATCTAGCACAACTCTAATGTGAGATGCTTACTGAGATGGCTGTTTAGTGCAGAGCAGTAAAACTGAAGATTAAACTTTGATCATGACAGGTTTGAACCCCATTCTAGGCATCCCAAATCCCAGTAATAGGTAGTAATTCAGTACATGAAAAAGAGGATTGGAACAGAGGAGGTGACAAATAAGTTATTTATAAATTAATTTTCAGTAAATAATTTTTTTTCTTAAATCATTATGGTTCCACTCCACAATCTTCTCAAACTTCACTAAAATTTCAAAATTGATGCACAAGATTAATCAATTAGTAACATGCTATAGCCATTGCTCTGTTTCAATTAAAGAAGAGATAACATACCAGTAATGTTCTTATCCCTTGGAACATCAACTAACAGTGCAGGACCTATTGAAACAAACATAAATAATAATCAATCTAACATAAATTAACAACTTTATTGTAAGCAGGGAGATGAAGTTCTAACGTAAAGAGTAAATTTAACAAAAAACAAGAGAAGGAAGACATTAAAAATAGTAGGATTTTTTAGATGCCAAAAAGGATGACTCTTTAAAATTGCTTAAGCTAGAATTTTGTAAGAGAGCAGTTTATTATACACACAAAATTTCACATATTTCATCTTTGAACTGAAATTGTGTCTTGAAGTCATGATTTCAATTCAAAACGTTTCACACAAAAATTATAGCTTCAAGACACGACTTTAGTTCAAAAATGAAATCTGTGTATGTTTATGTGTAATAAGGTGTATGTAAAGAGGATTTACACATTCTACAATGTGCAAGGATCTTCCAAGTAAGAATTTGCATTGGTTAGAGATGAATTCTGAATTTATCAAGTCCCTCAATTTTTTTTTTTATATGGATTAGATAAAAAAATAAAAAATAAATAAAAAAGGGATAGTTCAGAATCATCTTCACTCCTCTCTAGGCAAGGAGTATGAGATACATCATCTTATAAACTACCGTTTGTTAAAAAAAGCATAAGTTAATAAAAAATGGTAAATTTAATCACTAGACCACCGATTTTAACAAAATCAGACAACCTGGTCATAACCCATGCCAAAGCTTTCTTCAGAAATCACACCCACTAATAACCCCCTCCATAAACATTTATGCATCAAAAACCTTTTTATGCAAACCAAGGAGATGTTAAACAACTAGAACAAATTTCATTGTGGAGTAGACGCACCAATTCTAATCTACCTATATTCCACATTCCTATCCATCTTATATCAAACTTTAAGAGTATAAATTGCAATTTTTAGTCAAAAATAATAACAATATCTAACATAGTTTTAATAACGAAATTGTTTTGAATTTAGTTGGTACTTAACAGACGCCTCATCATGTGGACTCAAAACGCAACTTTAAATATAACATGACAATAACAAATTTAGTCTAGAAAAAGGTATTAGGATGATTATTTACCGTTAAGCAGTTCCAAATCAAGCGTGTCAACATCGAAGCCGGCATCAAAGTAGTGATCGAACACGTGGCCTGGCGCGTCGACGTGGGTGCCGGAGTGAACAGAGAAGTACTTGAGCTCGGAAACGTTGGCTAGGGAGCCATTCTTTATGGAGTGGCGGAGGCGCAAGAACTGGCCTAGCCCATCCACGGAGTCCCAGGTCGGCATGTCCTCCCTGAACCTGTGACTTATATCAAATATTCTACCATTTCCGTACACTTCTCTCCTTACAGGGACGAGTTCCTCCATGCCACAGTCGGAGATGGTGGGATAGGCAGACTGGTGATGCAATTTTTCATGAAGAAAAATTTCCTTTTAAATTGAAAAATAGTGGGGGTGAAGAAAATATTTTGTCACAACCTAGTTCTTCTACTTCACATTTACAGAATCAAGAAAATTTTGAAATGGAACCTAGAAGGAGTAAAAGAGCTAGAGTTGAAAAGGATTTTGGTCCTGATTATTATGTTTTTAACATTGAGGAAAATCCCCAAAATTTAAAAGAGGCTTTAACGTCACCTGATGCTATATTTTGGAAAGAGGCTGTAAATGATGAGATGGAATCTCTAATTTCTAATAGAACTTGGAAATTAGTAAATCTTCCCCCGGGTTGTAAGACCATAGGTTGTAAATGGGTCCTTAGAAAAAAGTTGAAACCGGATGGATCAATAGATAAGTTTAAAGCTAGACTTGTTGCAAAAGGTTTTAAACAAAAAGCTGATCTTGATTTCTTTGATACTTTTTCTCTGGTAACAAGAATTACATCTATTAGATTGTTAATTGCTATTGCTGCAATTCTTGATTTGAAAATTCATCAAATGGATGTAAAAACTGCTTTTCTAAATGGGGACCTAGAGGAAGAGATTTATATGGATCAACCCGAAGGTTTTGTAGAGCCTGGACAAGAAAGCAAGGTATGTAAGCTAACTAAATCCCTATATGGCTTAAAACAAGCACCTAAGCAGTGGCATGAAAAGTTTGATTCTTGCATGATTGAGAATGGTTATAAATCAAATGAATGTGATAAATGTATTTATTCTAAATCATGGAATAATTTACATGTTATTATTAGCCTTTATGTGGATGATATGTTGATTTTTGGCTCAAATATGCATGTTATAAATGAGACAAAAAATAAGCTTAAAAGCCATTTTGATATGAAAGATCTTGGTGAGGCTAATTTTATTTTGGGCATGAAAATTACAAAAACATGTGATGGAATATATCTTGATCAATCACATTATGTTGAGAAAATATTGAGAAAATATAACTTTCATGATCACAAAAGTGTAGCTACTCCTTTTGATTCTAGTGTTCATTTATTTTCTGTGAATAATGATGATGAGATTTTTAATCAAAAGGATTATGCTAGTATCATTGGTAGTTTGCGTTTTGCTACTGATTGTACTAGACCTGACATTGCATATGCAGTAGGAGTGCTTAGCAGATTTACTAGCAAGCCTAGTAAAGATCATTGGCTAGCTATTGAGCGAGTCATGAGATATTTAATTGGTACCAAAAACTATGGATTATTTTATAAAAAGTACCCTGTTGTGATTGAAGGTTTTAGTGATGCCAATTGGAATACTTTGTCAGGTGATTCTCTCTCTACCACTGGTTATGTTTTTACCTTAGGTAGTGGTGCTATTTGTTGGAAATCTAAAAAGCAAACAATAATTGCTAATTCAACAATGGAAGCTGAATTAATAGCATTAGCTTCAGCTAGTGAAGAGGCAAATTGGCTTAGAGATTTGTTATATGAAATTCCACTTTGGGAAAAGCCAATTCCACCTATATTAATTCATTGTGATAACACTGCCACAATTGGTAAAGTTAAAAACCATTACTATAACGGTAAATCCAGACCTATAAGAAGAAAGCACAGTACCGTGCGATCTTATTTGAGTGGTGGCATCATAACTGTGGATTATATTAAATCTAATGATAATCTTGCAGATCCATTTACCAAGGCCTTGGCAAAAGATAGAGTTTGGAATACATCGAGGGGGATGGGACTAAAGTCCATAGAATCATGAGCCATGTATGAGGATACCTAACCCGAGGACCAGAGATCCTGAGAATTGGGTTCAATGGGAAAAACGAATCATACGATGGTCGTAAGAAATGCGCAATTTATTTTTCTTAATTATTTATTTTGTAAATAATTTCTTAATTGTTCATCCCTATGATGTAAGTGCATTTATCCTGTAATGTGGAGAGGATGAGTTAAAAAACTCTTAATGAAATTTGTAGCTCGTATGAGTGGGGTGTTAGAATTACAAGAGCACCCTTGACAAATTTCACCTATGTGAGTGTGGGAGTGGGGCCGCTTCCTATGAGATTTGGACGTAATCTCAAATACACTCATGAAACCGGGATCAGCACACGGCCGTAAAGTGCTAGCTATAAAAGCTCATGTCAATACCTGGGTTGTTATGTGTAAGCAGTGACACTTAATTTCCCTAAAGCAGTCCTAGTTCAAGTCGGAGACCACTACGACTCTGGAGTTAAGATCGCTGTTTTACTAAGTGAAGGTTCAATGCAGAGCACACCTTCATGATGCATAATGACCTGTCTTTGCCTGGTAATCTCTCTTTTACTAAAAATTTAATATTAAAATGAGTGGGGGATTGTTGGAGCATTTTTAATATTAAATAAATAAAAATGAATAAATGTAATAACATAAATGTAAAGATGTGGGAGTAAATATGGGAGATGAGGAGTTAGTGTAGATGTTTAATCCCACATTGAAAAGGAGAGAGACTTTTTTATTCTTTTTAATTGTGGTGATTAATGGGCTAAAATGTATTGACTCAGATATTGGGCTAAATACGTGCGCAAGGGGGAGGTGAAGAGTGGAGGTATCAAAATTGGAAATAAATCAGCCTCTTGGATCCTCCTACTTGACAGCCTATTCAGAGCAATTACCATTAATTGACTATCCGTTTGGGCCTTTTCATTCTTCAGAAACTCCTTATCAGACCATTAATTGTGTAACTCCAGCCCATCAAATTGAAATCCAGCAATTAATCTTGTAACACCCACTACATCAGAATAATGGACCTAATTAATCAGAATAAATTGGGTAGTAATTTCGTGAGGCCCATTGAGCCTATAAATAGACTCATTCAAACTCAATCCAAGTTACTGAAATTACAATACACACAAAGAAAACTAGAGAGATTCTTGGCAAGGAAGGGTGTTCTATCTGGTGGAGCTTTGGGCTTGAACACTTTGTGCAGAAGTTGTTCTAGCCATACGACACTTGTTGGGCTGTTGTATCCTGGGGGAGACAAGTCATAGAAGGTCTGCACCGGTTATAAAGTTTAGCCAACCAAGGGCTTGAATCTCCTTAAAGAGAGCGAGTGCCGCGCCTCAGTCCAAATAGTGTTGTGTAATTTCTCTTTACGTTAATAATATTCAGAAGTATTTTCAGTATTCTCTTTGTGTTATTTCTATTACCATTGTATTTGCACCAACATTATACACAAGCCAGATAATCAGAAGTGCACATTTAACAGATACAAAATATTTATTAAAATGAAAGGAGAGTTCTTCTGAAAAAAAGGGGGGCTTGAATGAAACTTCACCTATTAGATATGATTTATGTAGGAACAAGTATTAGGAAATATAAAAAAGTATAAATTCAAATTGCTGCCAAAACTAAAAGACATTAGAAGCCTATTTCATCATATAATTTTGCTTACCCTGGCTTCAAGAAAAGCATGATGAGATGGAATTGTATCAAAATAAGCAGCAACATTTAGGTAATCAACTCCTATATTTCATAGCAAAAAGATGGGTTAGTGCAACTAGGTTTAGCAAAACAATGACATTATAGCACAGAAAAAGTGTACACACATACAGAGAGGGACTTCAATACAATTTTCCCATAGTGCAGATAATTAAACATTAGGTTTAATGGTTCCAAGAATAAATGTAATTGAATGAAAAGATAACATCCCAAAATTAAATTAATGGTTTAGCACATAGCAACCAAGTAAATTAAACTTCATGTTTGGAATAACTTGTCAAGTTAATAGGTGCATGTAGAAGTAATTTCCATATAGAACTAGTAATAAACTTGAAAACCAGATACAGAACATTGCACAAGTGTCGGTCTATCAGCAGTGGTAGATGGTTGTCTGGATAGGAGGTTTTCTAAAATTGCTAAGTAGTAAAGGAAGGAAGAATGATATCTTAAAAAAAAAAAAATTGGTAGTGATCATGCCCATTACATTGGAATCTCCAAACATTTGTGGAAGGGCATGATCACTATGACTTACCTCACAGTACAATGATCAAAGATCACACACTTGCTGCTTTTTGTGGAATTTAACGGTTTATGATAAGAAACAAATATGCACATCAACTTGCAAGGTACAAGAGGAAACAAATATGCACAAAGTGACTGATAGATGCTTGGGAGGGGGCGGGGGATTGGATTCTAGGGTGAGTCTAGTCTTATAGATTTGAAATAAGATATTCTACCTAATCTCAAATCCACAATCCGTCCTTAAAATTCATCAATAAAAAGTTCTTTCCATTTTATATTTTATTCAAGTCCCTTAAACTAAAAACTTCAATGTAAATCTTCTCTTCAAATACTTCCATCCAAATATATCATTAATAATTTCCTTCAATGCTAATAGTTTGAAAAACAGCAAAGATATGCTACAAAATCAAGTACATATTAAATATAGTCAAAATGCATGAAATGTACATGGCGATTGAGCTACCAATTGACATGAGCCCTGGTTTCCAACAAAGACACAAGACGCTCAAGGCAACTTGGAGGGACAAACGAAGGCCACAATCTTATTGTTAAGTAGCTCCAAATTGATAGAAGGTACAACCTGTGTCTTACCAACAAGTTTGATATCTGTGTTCTCTACCAACCATTCTGCCCCATCCTTCGTGAATCCCACATAGTCTGTGGCAAACTCCTTTTTCCACATTAGCTGCCTGTATATAAAATTAGTTTTAATTCACAAAAAAAAAAAAAAAAAAAATCTATTTTATTATGACTTCTTAAGATCCTGCATTTTCTTTTGCCCCTAACCTGAAAATAGATCTACAGACAAAGGGGCACTACAAACATGAACAGGAAGTGAAAAGAGCAAACAATAATGAATGAAATAATAAAATGACCTGAACCAGGCCATATTTTGCCATTATATAAACAAAGCTACTTAATGAATCAAACAAGCCATTCTCATCTGGGAATATATCGTCATCTTCCCCTAAAACTGTACAGTGAGGGATAATTTCAGTTGATTGAGGTTGCTGTCAAGCTCAATAGAACGAGATTGGAGTTAAGGTTACAGAAACTTCACTTTCTTAAGCAGTTCTTGAGCAGTCTTTGTGTCTTTAACTAAATCTTCAATTACAACTTTAAGGCACAAGAAATCTCACAATTTGACATGGTTTGCCAACACGGATATATATGAAACTAACTCTAGTGATATCAAATGTCAAATGGAACAATATCAATAACAGTATCTTATGAATGTCATAACTATAGTTTGAAAATCCAGTCCAGTCTATTGTCTTTGAGAACTACAATGTGCTAGGATTATCACTTCATGCCCAGCCCAATTAAAAATCAGCCTTAGTAATCAATTTTTTCCCTACACAACTACAATCATTGCTGTATGTTTACATACCCCTGAGCAAAAAAGTACACACAATATTGTGTTAATTTAGTTCCATTCTTCCTGTTCTTTCTATTATGGGTGGTTCTCGCAGTTTTTATATTGAGTCCAAATTTTTTCAATTGGTGGTAGAGGAAGGGGGACGGTATTTCTCGTTACGGATTTTTGAGCGGAGTAGATACCTTATGAAGTCAGTCTTCATGGGTACGAATGCGGCACAATGGCTGATGAAGAGTACTGAACAGATTGTTGTTGGGAGTAGTCCGAAGTATTTTTATACTTTCAGAGAAGGTGATTTAGCCTACACCCTCCAACGGAGCTCCAACTCCTTTGGCTTGTTCCTTCTTTTGACTGAACTGAGAGTTGGCGGGGCTAGGAGGTCCATTCTTATTCCAGAAGGCAAAGCTAAGAATGGATGGAGGGTTTTTGGGTTAGGATTGAGGAAGATGTTGGAACCCGAAAACTATATGCATGATGGTTCTGGTCACTTGAGATTTGTAGCACAGCCTCTTAGGGATAACTCACGGGTTCTACCATTTAAAACTTTTGCCGATACAGTGCGTGGGCATCAGGTGCGGGTATGTGGTAGAAATCAGCAAAAGTTGTTAAACACCCATGGTAAAGGGAAACGGCAATTAGGGGATAACAGGGGAGAGAAGCAGAACTCAGTAAGTGTACAGAGGAGGTTGAGTGCAACCCCGGTGAGCCCACCAAGTCCGACGACTCTTGGAGGAAGTGCGGTGGGATATCGGAGCATTAATGGGAAATCTGATTCGGAAGAGACAAATCCGGTTGGAAATAAAAGAAGCTTTCCGTTGATATTCAAATCAAATTTGAATGTTTCTGTTTCTGGGAAAGAACGTGAATTGAGGAATTCCTACTGGACTGGAGAAGCCTTGACCGTTGAGGTGAATGGGGAAGGTAATAGGCGTGTAGTTTGGAATCCTAACAAAGGTGGACTGAGGAGTACTAAATTGGTCACAAAGAGTCAGAAGGAGCACGTGGTGGGTCCCTCTACTGGGTCACGGGTTCATACAAACCCTGTGGTGGGCTCAAACCATTTTAGGCAAGGTGCAGGGATTCCTAATAAAGGGGGACGGAAGTGCTCTGTTTGGGTATCAAGGAAACAGGGGATGCATGTGGGGGCTCTTTCTAATGGGTCACAGGGTCAAATGTATCCCTCGTTGACCCAAAATGGTGTGGGCTCTTTTACTTGCTTCTCGGGCCCAAGAAGTTTTGAAATGGGTGAATCCTCTGTGATGACAAGCCCAACACCCCTGGCCCACTCGGTGAAGCCTAAGTCATCTCTTTCAGACCAGACCGAACCTTTAAGTTATAAAATCAAAGGGGCTGAGCGACAGGGAGAGCCTACGTTGCTCGGCAGTCGCACCTGTTCTGTGGGCATCAGCTCCGATAGCCTCACAGTGGCTGGGTTAGAGGCTGGGATCAATTCCGTAGGTGCCGAGGTGGAACCGATGGAGGATAATCAGAGCTGTCTTCATGGGTTTTGCTCCGACAGCATCGCGGTGGATAGGTTGGAGGTTGGGACCAGCTCCGATGGTCTTGTGGCGGTTCCGATGGTGACCGATTGTCTTTTTTCTGCTGGGTTTAACTCGAACGGCCGCGAGTCAGTTGGGTTCAACTCTGATGCCTTCACGTTGGCTCTGGGCAAGTCCGATAAGGCAAGTTCGCAACTTTCAAAGGGTATTTTCTTGGCAAATATCCTTAAAAGACTCTCGGTTGCGGGTTTGGTGGATTTTGGTGTCAATAGTGAGGATAAACTTGGAAGTGAGTGTAGAGTGNAGGCATGTCCATCTCACGTGATGTAACCAATTTCAAATAATGATTCTAGTAGAAATGAATAGAAATAATAATTGATCAAATACTTTCTACATAAGGGGAAAATAACTTTGAATACCACACAAAGTGTGATTAGAAAAATTTAGAAACCTAGGATACTGTCAAATAAAATTATGACTACAAGTTTACTTTAGCCCAAAATTTTCGTTTATTTCGAGAAAATAGATACTTTTACTTTTAAACAGTAAAATACCTAAAACATAAAAATACCACTACAAAAAAATAAAGGTGGAGTTTGGATACAAAGTTTGTGTCTTGCGTTTTGCAAGTTTTGCATCTTTTGCTTTTTTTTTTTTTTTTTTTTTTGTTTGCACGCGTTTAGGGGGTAATGCGGCTACTGTTCATGAACAGTAGCTGCATTATTTGACTTTTTCAGCATTGAACAGTGTATCGTGCACTACTTACGGGTCCCACAAATCTCATTTTTTAACAACTTTTTCATTAAAAATGGGTTCCACGACACTATTCACCCATTTAAAAATTATTTTGCTACAGTGTTTTTAGTTTTCAATTTCAGTCAAATAAGTTATATCTAAACAAACCTAAAATGTCTATATAGTTAAAACAACAAGTTTGTAATAAACTCTGCTCATCACTGCTATAGTTTTAAAAACCAGACTAAACTAACCAGTTCAACTAGTTCTTTAACCATATCAGTTTTTAAAACCATGCTACTAATTAATACGATGATGACATACCGTTAAGCACTTCCAAGTCGAGAGAGTCAACGTCGAAGCCGGCGTCATAGTAGTGGTCAAATACATGGCCCAGCGCCAGGGGCGTAGCCAGGAATTTTTACATAGGGGGGCCGATTCGAACCATGAAGGTTGAAATCGACGATAATGAGTATCATCGTTGTATAGATAGTCTATATTTTTAGGTTGATATGGATCTTCTTTGAGATAAGCTCGTCGGATTTCATCTTATTTGTTGATGGGAAATTCACATATTTGTTTACGTGATCCTAGATCACGATCTATCTCTTCAGATTGAATTCTTGAACATTTGGAGGGGTCAAGGTGTTCATCAGGCATTGAAGTATCAACATTTATTTCTACAGCCGTCCTAATTTCTGAATTGCTAACATCTTTTTTCTTAAAAAATGCATCAATTGTTTTTCGTTTGCTTATATTTCTTTTAACTTTAAAAATATGACTCAAAAATTAACCTAAAAAAAAGTTTAAAAAATAAAATTTTAATTAGAAATTTTTACTTAGTTATATGGATGTTATTCATACTCAAGAAAAAACAAAATTTTCACTATAATTTAAACATATAACCCATTTTTAATATGACTTTAATTAATAATAACCCCTCAAACAAAAACAAAAATTAAACACACAAGTATTGGTACACAACATAAACCAAACAATTTAACAACACCCACAGCCACATGATATCTAACTAATCAAAAATAGGTAATAAATCAAAACAATTTTACCTTAGAAACTTTGTCTTCACAAAGTGCAAAGATGGGTCACCCGTGTGACAATGCCTACTGCCTCTGCCTGACTGCCTCCAACTTTAGATCTTCCTTTCAAGACTCATCACAAACAATCTCCCCATGCCTTCAATCATGTATTTAACTAAAAATCTATGAAAATATAAAGAGCATGTGAATATTTAAGTGTAGATAGTTGAGAAAATCAAAAAAAGACACTAAAAATATATGAATGTCTAATACTTAAGAAAGAGAAGAAAACTCACCAGTCACCAAGTAGTCACCAAATTCCAAAACTAAAGCTGATGAAGAAAGAAAAAATTGGTCAGGATTTTTTTTTTTTGGGACTGTGAGTATAGAAGACTGGAGTTTTGGGAGTTGGTAAGTAGGCAACGGTACTAGTGCAAATGAAAGTGTATCAAAGAAGACCAAACAAAAGAATAAGAAGTAAAGAAAGGGATTTTGTGGGTCAGTGGGTGGATTTTTTGAGATGAAGAGAAAGTGAAGTTTTGTTTTTAGTGTATGAACTTGAGCGGGCCAGCTTGGTTTATTTGGAGTACATAAAGTGATAAGGCCTAAAACTAAAGCTGGGCTTGAGAGATTATTTGAGCTAGGCTTGGGAGAATAGTTGGGAATTGGAAATTGGGGGGGCCGGCTGTCCAATATTTGGGGCCCAATTTTTTTTTTCTACCTACCCTAATGTTTTTTTTTTTTTTTTTTTTTTTTTTATTTGCAAGGGCCGGGGCCCCCCAAGCCACTATGTGGCTCCGCCCCTGCGGCGCGTCGACATGGGTGCCGGAGTGAGTAGAGAACTTGAGCTCTGAAACGTTGGCGATGGAGCCATTCTTCATGGACAAGCGGAGCCACAGGAACTGGCCCAGCCCATCGTCCGAATGAAACGACAGCATGTCCTCCCTGTACCTGTGGCTTATGTCAAATATCTTACCTTCTCCATACACTTCCCTCCGTACTGGAACGACGACCTCGTCTACGACGCCACAGTCGGAGACGCTGGGATAGGCATCGCTGGTAGCAGAAACTGTGAGCACCCAAGTGCACGATAGCACTAGCAGGAGATGGAGGACATGGGGTTTGGTTTTGTTCATCATCATCATCATCATCTTCATCATGGGTTCATGGTTTTGCCCAAAGTAAATAACTAGATTATATATATATATATATATATATAGAGGCTGCTTTGTTTTCTTTGTCTTTCTTTCTTGGTTTTTTTATTCTTGGTTGGTTGACAAATAAATCCATTACTATATTATATTATCCATGTGGATTGAATTTTGTGAAAGCTATTGCATTGTTTTTGAAAACTTTGTTCCAGTCTGAATTCAGGTGACGTGCGGCTGCAAATTAAGACAATTTGCTCATTTATAATCCACTATTAGACCTTTTATTATTTTAAAATAAATTTTAAGAAAAATAAACAAAAAAATTATGTTACTTTAGAGTGATGTATCTATATTAATTATTGAAAGACTTTTAAGTGATGTTCGGATATTATAAATTTGACTATAATGACTTTGTAAATTGATGTACGAACATTTATTTTAATTTTTTTTTATTCAAATGCAACAGCTTTTATTAAAATTAGTCGCAGATCCACGCAATGCTTAGGAATATATAAATATTATGTAATGAGGTGTAATTTATAAAAAATAACAATTACTTCAAATATTAATTTTTTTTAAAGATTTTTTTAATTTTTTTATCTGTACAAAGTACAAATATATCATACCATTTGTAGGGACCTGGTTTGAGCACTTTTACTATTGAAAGAGTGGACTCAAGCCTAGTTAGCCCATTATAATGAATTTGTAGAGAGCGGGTTCAAGAACTAGGCCCTAGCAAACAGACGACGCCTAACGTAGACTTCACCTCCGCTGAAGGCTGGCGCGCCATGGCTACCCTCCACGGTCGCTCCTCGGCACCGATCCGAGGAGCTTGACAGTGGCCCCTTTTCTTCTCCATATCACCATCCAAAGAACGGTCCCCCAGGTTCTCTGTTGCTTCCCCTTATATAGCCCACTTCCCACAATCTCTCTCTTCCACCTGTTGGTCATCCACGCACCTCCCTTCTAACCGTCCGTCCCATCAGCCGCTTAACTAGTACTCACGTGAGTTGCAGCAACCAAGGCTGCCCTGTCCAGAGGTCACATCCCCATTAATACGTCCAGAGGGTTAGGTGAGCGCATTTAGTGTGGAGGTGACAACCTATCCTAGGCTTGCTCCCCCACTTGGTGTTGGTCTCGGTCCGCCGAGGACAAGGCCATCCTCGGCAGGGATCCTTGCAGCTCAGGCCTTCATACCACGTCCTCGGGCGATTCTTCCTCCTCGGCATGGGCCTTAGGCCGGATGTAAAGTGGGCTGAGGTTACTAAGTTCTCAGGCCCCACAATAGCCCCTCAAAACCCTGTTGCCCGCATCCTCGAACGGGGAGGAGGGTTTTGATACCCTTGAGCCTTCGTCATGATTCGCCCAACCTCGGCCTACGTCAACGTTGGAGTCTTTTCGCCTGCCCAACACACGTTTCTAGCGCCTCGATATACGGTGCACGCTCGCATTAAATTTTGGCGGCTCCATGCTCCCCACATCCAACGGTGTGATGGCAATCAGTCAGTGAGGATTTCCTGCCTTTATGGGCAGGAAATTCCGCCTGGTTAATTTTAACTGGGGATATAAATACTCGTTTGAACTGCTTTGCCTCCTTATTTGTGCACTCCAGAACTTCAGCGCACATACTCTGAATCTAGTCAAATCTCTGCACCAACCCACTACAAGAAAATGTATTTTTAGTGATGAAAAAATTCGTCACTAAAAGTCCAGTTTTTCGTCACTAAGAAGTTTTAGTGACGAAATTGGACTTTTAGTGACGAAATTCGTTTCGTCGCTGTAGCCCCATCGCTAAAAGTCCTGGCAACAAAAAATTTCGTCACTAAAAGTCCAATTTGGTATTAAAAAAAAAAAAAAAACTTTTAGCGACAAAAACATTTCGTCGCTAAATGTTTTCCTCGCTAAAAACAGTATTTAGTGACGAAAATATTTCGTCACTAAAACCATTTCAGTTTATTAAATCATATTTAGTGACGAAAAATTTCGTCACTAAAACTATTTTCGGGTACATATAGTGACGAAAATATTCGTCACTAAAACTATTTTTTTAAAAATCCATGCACATATAGTGACGAAAATTTTCGTCACTAAAACCATTTCTTACAAAATTCCACTGCATTTAATGACGAAATATTTTATCACTAAAACAATTTTTTGTTGCCATATTTGTGACGAAAAAATTCGTCACTAAAACTAATTTTCTGTTTTTATTATTTTCATGACGTTGATATTAACCTGTAACCTGTCATTACATTATTAAAACCTCACATTTGATTAACACATTTATTTCAACAACACAATTATAAAAAATCGATCCATACATTCCACAAGTTAAAATTAAAACAAGTATCAAATTCAAACTCCTTCCATACAATAATTGTTTGCAACACATACAATAACTTAAGATGTTTTATAACGATACAAAAAATGTAGCATAATATAATTAGAACCCCCTAAAGCCAAAAGATGTCCTTATATGTCTTCAAATAATGCCAAAAGTAAATCCCCTAAAGCCACCAATAAGAAATCTGCACAAATATAAAAATACTACTACATTAAAATTGTAAAGTAAAAACATTAACTATGCTATAAAAAACATTTCTAACAATTAGTTTCAAATGATACATAAAAAATGAAGTGTTTTAACTTAAAGATAAAGTACTAACCAATAAATGATGTAACTTGAAGATGAACCACCCCCATAGTTAAAACCGTCATCATAACCCTTGCTCCTCAAAAAATTAAGAATATTCTTTTGGATCTCATCTTGCTTAGCTCGTGCCTCTTCCTCCTTAGCTCGCTCCTCTTCATCCCTAACTCTTGCCTCTTTGAGCTCAATTATCTCATTTTCTAACCGATGAATATACTCTACCAAGGAATTAGATGAGGCAGTGGTTACTACAGAATATGAAGGCCTCATGCCAAGTCCTTTTATAATACCGGATTTTTTCTTAAAAACCAAGTTTGAGATTTCCTCTTGTGTAAGGGGAATTCAATTAGGATCTTGACAATGATCCTCTTGCACTTTGAGAATAGTTTCCTACCATTTGAAAGAGGGAAAAAAAAAACAACAATCACAACATTAATACTACATATGTAATAACTTTACAAACATGATAAGGATGGAATAATAGGGATGGAATGATACACATACATATGTCACTTCATCGTCATGGTGTATCCACTTATTTGTGTTTGGATTAAAATGAACATCTTTGTAGACTTTTGCCAATTCAGGAACTTGACCGCCATTATTATTTGTCTAATTAATTAACATTCGAGTGTTAGTTATTTATAGTTAATTAATCACAACATGTAATATACTAAGGTTTAAAAAAATGAAAAAACACGCACCTCCTCATCAACCCTAACAGCAAGTGCCTTTGTCCCGCATCTATGTTTGCCTGAAGTTTTGCTTCTATTTTTAGAATTAATTCTTGACTTTTCCTAATAAAGAACATTCAAGATATTTATTAGATCATGAATAAAACAGTATACATTTACTTCATCTAAGTATTAATCTAATCATTTGACAATATAATATAGTAAATATTGGATAATAATAATATACGCATAAATAATTTACCAGCCAGTCCTTATTGGTCCATCTCCCTTCAATGAGTCCAGTTCATTGCTCAAGTGTGACATTCTTTGCTGGGGGGCTTTTTGCATAGTCTTCACCATGAGATTGTACAAGCTTTTTATAAGTCTGATACAACTTGTTAGAGCTGCTACTCAATAATCTTCCACATTTTGTATTTACTGTTTTCATTACTAAGTTGGAATCTCCTTCAAGCTCAAACTGATCCTGTAAAATGAAATATTATATGTATTATAAAAATATTATTATATGAATTAATATACTTAGTGACAACAAAGACAAGTTAGACGTTATTAATATAAATTTACCACGATATTTTGAAGCACCACATCTCTAGTAGCAGCATCAACACTTTTTCAATTTTTTACGTTGTAACTGGACAAAGTACTTCGCACTTGTACGCCAATTTGATTGACAAGCTTGCACGCATTCTTCCCAATAGGAGCATCATACTCTGCAGCTATACGTACTGGTAGTTTACCACTTTTTTCAACAAGTGCCCGTACTGCTATACCACATGTTGTTCCACGGGTATTTCTGCTAGCAGATCCTATTTAAAAATTATCAATGTTATAAAATTATACATTCTATGTACATTAATTATAACCTCAATACTAAAGACAAGGTGCAGTTGCAATTAAGTATGGTCTACGTAATTACCAGTCGTGCTAGTTAATGCGTCGGTAACCTCCGCACTCGAAGAACTTTGGGCAAGAGGATTTGCTTTAAGAGGTGTTTCCGTAGATTGAACCGTAGATTGGACCACCGGGATAGATGCCTCACCTCGCGAGCGTGTAAGTCATCCTAGTGCCATCTGTAACTAGAAACATACATATAATGAAATAACAAAGTCATTACAAATAATAGAACAACAAAGTTATTATCTATTGTACCCTATGGAACATCTATTGTACTTTATGGATTAAAGAGTTAGCTGACTCAACATCATTCTCATCGTCACCAATAGGTGGTACATAATCATCATCTACCACAACACTAGCTCTACTTCTTTTCCCTTTTGCACAATTGGACTGAGCAGAATCCTTTAGAGAAGTTGAGATGTGCTTCAATCCCAAAGCATCAATTATCTCTTGGTTTTGCCTCATTCTATCCAATCTTGCCATCTCATACCTCGGTATATTATAAGTGTATTTGGCCTTTTTGGGCATTTTTTGAAACTATGTATTGACATGAAAGATAAGTACAATTGCTACTAACTTAACATTATAGTCCACACTATTATCCATATCAAGCAATTGACAAATGCAAAATTTGAACACAATTGCTACTAACTCAACACAACAAATAACCACATTAATATCCATATCAAGTTCAAGATAAGTACAAAACATCTCAATAATAATTACTACTAACTTTACATATTATAGTCCACACCATTATCTATATTAAGCAATTCACAAGTGCTAAATTTGAACACTATTGCTACAAACTCAACACAACAAATGACCACATTAATATCCATATCAAGTTTAAGATAAGTACAAAACATCTCAATAACAATTGCTACGTAGACAAGCATAAAACTTTAAGACAATCACATAATATTTAAGATAATTGTTATGAACTCTACATATCAAGATCAACATCAGGTATGTCATGCTCTTCATTTTGATTAGCATCACTAAAAACATATACGGGTAAATCTATTATTGTTTTTAGTGACGAAATTAATATTTCGTCACTAAAGCATACTTTTAGTGACGAAATGTGATTTCGTCGCTAAAAATATATAAGTGTAATACCTTTATTTTTTTAGTGACGACTACTTTTCGTCACTAATACTTACTTATAGCGACAAACGTATTTTCGTCACTAAAACTATCCACAGCAATACCTACAGTGACGAAATAGCAATACCTACAGTGACGAAATATTTCGTCACTAAAAATTTCAACTTTTAGCGACGAAAGATTTCGTCACTATAGATTAATTAAGTTGGCGCCAAAGTTTCCCTCCTTGGCGCTTATTTTTCAGATCACAATAGCGACGAAATTTATTTTTCGTCGCTAAATGTAATAATTTTTTTTCATTATTAGTGACGAAATTCATATTTCGTCACTAAAGCTGTATTTTTAGTGACGAAAAATATTTCCTCACTAATTTTCGTCACTAAAAATACATTTTGTTGTAGTGATCGACGCTCCTTTCCAGCATAAAAAGCCTACCCGAGGAGAATCTCCCCATTTCTGTAAGTCTTCTTCCTTCTGTAGCAAAAAATTTTCTCTGATTCCTTTCTCTCCTTCTCTCTCTCTCGGGTCTTTGAGTCGTTGCTAGGGATGGGTAAATTTAAGAAGTTAGTTGAGTCTGAAGAAATGATGGAGAAGTTCATTGCTGATTACGGGATACCCCATAATGTGGGCTTGAGGTATTGCGAGGAAGGAGATGGGTATATTAGGAGAAACAAGGGCGAAGTTGTGATTCCCATAGTTGCCTTCGTAGAGTGAGGCATGAGAATCCCTATGGGGCCGGTGACGAGCGGCTACCTCAGGCATTTTCGGATAACTCCTACCCAGTGCACCGTCAATATGTTTAGGATATTGGGGTGCGTAGACGCCTTGAATGAGAAGATGGAGTTAAGGTTAACCCACCATGATGTAAACTAGTGCTATAATCTCCAATACCTGAAGGGTAAGTCATACTATATGAAAACGAGGGACGATAGGGTTCGGCTTATCTAGTACCTCCCCGACTCTAGTAAGGAGTTGACTCAAGATTTTCTCATTGTGTCAGGGGAGTGGCACGACGGTCTCCATTGCCCGACAGTAGAAGGAGAGCCAGGTAGGGTACTCGAAGTAGGAGAGGGTCTAGCTTCTTTTCTTTTTTCTTTGTCGTATATCTTCTTTGTTTGGTTGATCATAGGAGTTTTGTTTCTCTTTCTGCAGATCCGCACGCCTTCATGCGTCATTTTAACCTGGTCAACAAGGAGGACTTGGAAGCCGTTCTTAGGGCGGAGCTCTTTCTGAACAAGGCTGATAACCAAGTTAGAGCCGCCCACAAAATCCTCGGATATGATCCGGCCCAGAAGTCGTTCTCAGTCCCGAAGCACTTTATCAGGGCTCATGATCCTCAGCTTAGGCAAATCACTATGGTGGAGCACGACTTTTCGTTTTTCGAAGGACCCTCTATTCCAGAGGGCATCCCGTTGGCAAGTTCTTCTTCGTCCCATTTAGCAACAGAGGCTGAGGAAGGGAGTTCGGAGAAGGGGTGGAGAAGTGGTCGAACTGGGCTCGTCCGAGGACGAATTTGGTGCATTTGACCGAGCCGACTAGCCCAAGGATCCCTCTGGTGACTTAGAGGACCCCCACCTGCTCGAAGCCGATCTTCGGTCCCCAAAGGGTACCCAAGCTGAAATGGGTTCCAAGAGACAGTCTCAAACCAGCCTTCTTGACTTGCTTGAAGGCAAGCCTGGGAAGGGCGTGCCGAGGGAGTCACTGCCCAAGCCCCTTTCATCCGGATCTAAGCCTCCTCCTCCTTCATCCAAGCCTTCGCCTGCGCAGACCAAGTCGTCCTCCATCTCGCAAATATTAGACTCTCGGCTTGAGTCCTCCGATCCGAAGAGGAAGAGGTCTTCTAAGGGCAAAGACCCAGTGGATGGGGGCAGATCCCATTCTTCTCCAGAGGGAGATGAAGCCCGCCGACCCTCTAAGCAGCTGAGGCTTGGTGGTCAGCGTAAAGGGAAAGAAGTCGTCCAGCAGCCCAAGCCCCAGGCCTGGCTGCAGCTGCCATGCTTCACGGAAAACCTCTGATGGATGACGCCACTCTCAGGGATTTTCGAGAGGGCTCGCGTAGCCGGTGCCTTGGGAGTTCCCTCCTCCTCCCCATCGACATGGCTGAGCTTGGGAGCATGAGGAGGCAAGAGGTTGCCTGCAACCTTAAGAGATACCTGGGCATGGTAAGACTTCTGGTACTTGCTTATCTTGCCTGGATTTTATCGCATAGCACCTCCTCTCCCTTTTTTCCTTTACGGTGTATTTGTTTTGATTGGCAGGCTATCCAGGCAGCTTTTAGGCTGGACGAGGAGGCTGACAGCCAGAGTAACGCTCTGGGGCAGGAGCGCGACAAGTACCTGAAGGCTGCGAGTACCCTTAAGAGATCTAAGGCAGATCTCAAGAAGGCGATTGAAAATCTGGAGGAGATGACGAGGGCTAGAGATAGCGCGGCCTCTGACCTAACCGTTGCTACGAAATAGGCCGAGGACCAGACGAAGCACTTGAAAGATGTCGAGGGCCAACTACAGGCTGCCCAAGAGGACATCGCCTACTTGAAGCAAAAGTTGGCCGAGGCGGTGAGGGAGAAAGGTATTGTCGAGTACACCAGGGATGAGGCCGTGAGGGCTAAAGAAGAAGCCGTATTTGCGAGAATAGACGTCGAGCGTTCTATAGAGCAAACGGAGGAAGAGGCCTTTGTTGAGAGGGTGGCTAAGACTGAAGCTACCCTTAAGGCTCAAGTTCCTGAAGTGTTCAGGCGCTTCTGTTCCCAGACCTGGAATGAAGCCCTCAACCAAGCGGGGGTTGATGCCTCGTCTGACCTTAGGAGGGCGGAGAGAGTGTATTACCCCCCCGCAATTCGTGAAGTTGTCCCCGTTACTTCCGAGGCGGAGTCCGCTTTGCCAGCGGCAGGTGAAAGTCAGACCAAAACTGCCGAGGACACATCTTCAGCTGACAAACCTGTTGAGGAGGCTGAGCTCTATAGAGCGTTGGAGGGGGCAAGAACTGATAGTCAAGAAGTGCCCCAGGATGTGGTGAAGCCTCCTGCTGACTCCTAAGCCACACTCGTTGTCCCTCAGATCCCTCCTACCGTGGAAGGGTCCTCTGAAGTAGCCCCTCCGAGCCAGGGTCCTGAGGTGTTAGCCGAAGCCTTCCAACAGGCTCCTCAAGACAAGCTGTCCACCGAGTTGGGGGAGTAAGCCATCTCGTTGGACTACCTCGTTTTGATGGCATGGGACACTCTGACTTGTTTTTTTTTTTCATTTCATTTCGTTTTTTGTCTTGGCGACTATTGTAACGAAACTACATACCTCCTTTTTGAAATATATTCAGTCATTCATTTTTAATTCTTTGGGTGATGTTTCCTTTTACTTGTTGTACTTTAATGTTGTGCTCAATACCTTGGTTCTATCTGGGGCTTAGTCTCGTGAGGCAATAGGCTTTCCCTTAAGTTTGAATCCGAGAACCACACCACAACTTGGCTCTATTTAACGCTTTTGTTCTTCTGTAAGTAGCTAGTTTTCCCATAGGTTTGAGTTCGTGGACCATGCAAGACCTCGGTTCAATCTAGTACCTAGGTTCTCCTCGCAATGGTTAATTTTCTCATAGGCTTGAGTCCGAGGACCATGCAAGGCCTTGGTTCAGTCTAACGCTTTTGTTCTTCTGTAAGTAGCTAGTTTTTCCATAGGTTTAAGTCCTTGGACCATGCAAGACCTCGGTTCAGTCTAGTACCCAGGTTCTCCTTGCAGTGGTTAGTTTTCCCATAGGCTTGAGTCCGAGGACCATGCAAGGCCTTAGTTCAGTCTAACGCTTTTGTTCTTCTGTAAGTAGCTAGTTTCCCCATAAGTTTGAGTCCTTGGACCATGCAAGACCTTGGTTCAGTCTAGTACTCAAGTATATTTGGGTGGTTAGTTTTCCCATAGGCTTGAGTCCGAAGACCATGCAAGGCCTTGGTTCAGTCTAACGCTTTTGTTCTTCTGTAAGTAGCTAGTTTCCCCATAGGTTTGAGTCCTTGGACCATGCAAGACCTTGGTTCAGTCTAGTACTCAGGTATATTTGGGTGGTTAGTTTTCCCATAGGCTTGAGTCCGAGGACCATGCAAGGCCTTGGTTCAGTCTAATGCTTTTGTTCTTCTATAAGTAGTTAGTTTCCCCATAGGTTTGAGTCCTTGGATCATGCAAGACCTTGGTTCAGTCTAGTACCCAGGTGTTCTTCTGTAAGTAACTAGTTTCACCGAAGGTTTGGGTCCAAGGACCGCGGAAGACCTTGGTTTAGTCTAGCACCCAGGTGTTCTTCTATAAGTAACTAGTTTCACCGAAGGTTTGGGTCCGAGGACCGCGGAAGACCTTGGTTCAGTCTAGCACCCAAGTGTTCTTCTATAAGTAACTAGTTTCACCGAAGGTTTGGGTCCAAGGACCGCAGAAGACCTTGGTTCAGTCTAACACCCAGGTGTTCTTCTGTTTGGGGTAAAGGAGCTTGTCCCCGGCGCTGAGAAGCTTGTTCTTGGCGCGATGACGGCCTCGGCCCTGCTCAGCCGGGAGTTGGCTATTCCTCGGACCTGACCCTTGACCCCGCAGTGCCTTGGGCAGGGGTGGTTCAGATTTCTAACCTTACGCGTGGCAGTAGCCCCGTCTTCCATTCAAGTTTCTGCCCTCCCCAATCACGAGGCGTCCCATGACTGTTTGCGTTCCATGCTTAACGCTTCGATGCACGAAGCGCGCTTTCATTAATATCCTCGTGGATTGATGCAAATCCAGCGATCGACGGCCTCCTTGGAATTTGGTCAGGATTAATGTCGCTGATAATCCTTCTTTCGAATTCTGTGTGGATCAATTCCCACCAACCTCCATCTTCTATATAAGGCCCTTTGGGGGGGAACGTCCTTCCACACTTCACGAACCCTCTAGCCAAACAGGAAACATGTCCCCTCAACTCTCCGAGCCTTTTCAATGACCTTGCTAGGGTTGTGATAAGAGTTTGGAGGAATGGGATGGCTTTGGATGGGAGTGAGGGCACGCAAGCCAAAGGTCCTCCTCCCTCGATCGAGAGTCGTTGCGGTTGTAGTTCGCGTCAAACTTCCGGCGCGGCAAAGTTTGGGCGTCATCCTGATGATGTCGTGTATGGCAGTCAGGAGGGAAGTCCCTGAGGTACATAACGCTCTTCTCCGGGGTGCGTCCATGCCTGCCCTTCAGACTGGCAGTGATTCACGCCTAGCTTGCCCGCCGGTGGAGGCCCGTAAGATTACGTCATGTCCGGTGCCCGAGTGTTGCTGCCTCCAACGGTTAACCACCGTGGGGCTAGGAGAGAATTAAGGGAACATCATGGGGAGGGGCCATCAGGCGCCCTTGCATCTGCTTCTCTCTTTACGCCGGCACTATCCGCACTGGCTCGGGGATTGTTGGTAGCCTTAAAACAAGCATGCCTCAGCCCCCTTCCCTAGAGTTAGCTTTAAAACAGGCCCGTCTGGGCCTCTGTTTGTAGAATTAGCTTTAAAACAAGCCTGTCTGAGCCTCTGTTTGTATCTTGTACTTGTTTCTTGATTAATAAAATGCTGCGACATCTGTTTTCTTTTCCTATTTTCTGAGTCTTTTACTTTTCTGCAATGATTATCTCTTGTGCAAACGCGTTGTTATTGGTTGTTCCTTCTTTCTCTTCTTTTTTTTTTTTTTGATGGGATTCGAGGTCAGTGTTGCCAGTGGTAACGAAAAACTACCTAACCCTACGTAAGCCCCCAACGGGGGAATTGTTAACCGTTGCGTTTGCTAACGCCCTAGTTCTTCCCACAGACGGCGCCAATTGTAAGGACTTGGTTTGAGCACTTTTACTGTTAGGAGAGTGGACTCAAGCCCAATTAGGCCATTACAATGAATTTGTAGAAAGTGGGTTCAAGAACTAGGTCCTAGCAAACGGACGACGCCTAACGTAGACTTCACCTCCGCTGAAGGCTGGATCGCCATGGCTACCCTCCACGGTCGCTCCTCGGCACCGATCCGAGGAGCTTGACAGTGGCCCCTTTTCTTCTCTATATCACCGTCCAAAGAACTGTCCCCTAGGTTTTCTGTTGCTTCCCCTTATATTGCCCTTTTCCCACAATCTCTCTCTTCCACCTGTTGGTCATCCACGCACCTCCCTTCTAACCGTCCGTCCCATCAACCGCTTTACCAGTACTTACGTGAGTTGCAGCAACCAAGGCTGCCCTATCCAGAGGTCACATCCCCATTAATGCGTCCAGAGGGTTAGGTGAGCGCATTTAGTGTGGAGGTTGCAACCTATCCTAGGCTTGCTCCCCCACTTGGTGTTAGTCTCGGTCCACCAAGGACAGGGCCATCCTTGGCGGGGATCCTTGCAGCTCAAGCCTTCATACCACGTCCTCAGGCGATTCTTCCTCCTCGGCATGGGCCTTGGGTCGGATGTAAAGTAGGCCGAGGTTACTAAGTTCTCAGGCCCCACAAAACCTAATACCCAAAAAAATATATTACTTATGTGCTTGATTGTTTAAAATATAGAGTCTTGAAGTTCAATTGTATTTTTTCTATGTTTTCAACAAAAGCATCTAGGTTTAACTCCCCCACTTATTGAATTTACACACACATATATATATCCCAAAAATATATATTATGTACTTATGTGCTTGATTGTTTAAAATATAGAGTAAGTTCAATTGTATTTTGTATTTTTTATTTTGTATTTTTATGTTTCCAACAAAAGCATCTAGATCTAAATCTCCTAATTATTGATGCAAATGAAGAGTTGGCCCACATTAGATCATGCTCACTTAAAAATAATACTGTAATCAAATAGATGATAACATATATATACAAATTAATGTAATGAAAAGTTGTTGGGTATTTGCGTCACGGTTGCTATTTTATAGTTTTGGTTGAATAATAATTGAGAATTTATTACCAAAGTCAAGTTATAGTTAGTAATCGGCCCAGAGCTATTATAAAAGCGCCCCAAGACTAAGCAATGGGCCAATTCATTTCCAAGTCCAAGTGCAAAAGAAAAGGAGATCATCTCTAGCCCACAAACCAAAGTCAAAATGTCTCACAAGATTTCCTAGACACCATTTTAGGAAGTGACTACAAACTAAATTTATTTTATATATTTTTTGTGAGTCCCACGCCCTTTTTTTTTTTTTTTTTTTAGCTTTATGTTAAATAATCTAATTTAAGTCCCACGCCCTTTTTTTTTTTTTTTTTTAGCTTTATGTTAAATAATCTAATTTTTAGTTTTTTGAAAATAAGCTAACTTTTAACTTTTTGTCTTATATTATGCAAATAAATTACCGAAAATATATAATTTCCAAACAGACACTAAAGAACATGCATGACTATTGTTGAATTGCTTTCAAAGGCTACACATTTTAGGTAAGCAGCTAAGGCACATCTGACTATGTGGTGTGGAATTCAATTATTCTAAACCCACAACCTTTATATATAATATATTTTCCTACAATTATCTTATGTGACAAAATATAATCCACTGTCTATCACTTTTCATATAGACTCACTATTTTTTTCTTCTCCACTCTCTTTACAACACTAAAGTTATGATTCAAAAAGTTGTGCTACTAGATTTTCTAGATAAAATTCCCAACCTACAGATTTTAGAATTAGTCAAATACCATAATTCCCATACTCCCCAATCCCATTCAATAATACTCAAGGCTCCCCAAATTTTGTAGTTGAAGAGGCCATGTTGACAAGGACCACACTACACTGCTATGGGGCACTTCAAAAACACACGTTCCGATGGTTCATATTTAGGTTTACATAGAAAAACATTATGTGGATAAAAGAGGAAACCTTTCACTCAAAGCTTCATTGGTTGGCAGCAAGCGCCACATTAGCTTCCATTGCAGCATCTTTAGCGGCTTAGCCTAGTGTGTATTTTTGGCTTTAAAAAAAAAAGATCTTAGCTCAGGGGACCAAAAAGTATGAATCTTTTTTTTTTTTTTTAAGTCAATAATTGAAAATATACTGAGTCAAGAACAAATATACCATGAAAAATAAAGTAAGTAGCCATTCAATAAAATATATTGTTTATCAAAACGAATTTGGCATTCTTTTAAATTCCGAAAATAATCTCTGTGATTCTGTTCTAAATTTGCAATGATTTCCCTTTCAGTCTACAAATCCTGAATAGTAAAATTGTTGTCAATATGGGTTGTTTTGCTGCATATCGCTTGGGCTCATCCTATCATGAATACTAAACCTGTACTTGGTGGTGCCTTATTGCACTCAACATCTCATAGGATTACTACTGTTTTCTACAACAACTTAAACCACTTTGAACGAGCACACCATCAAACTGATAAAACTAGAACATGTAAATTCTGCAAACACAGAAGTGACAAACACACCAAACACTTTGAATTATTCCACATCAAACACAAGACGCATCAAATGGCTTACAAAGTCATAGGAATAAGACACATCACATGGCTAATAAAGTCACAGTAATGGCGATACTACATCACTAAAAAAATATGAAACATACATAATATCATTTGATGAGAATACATCTTGCTGGTGATCCATCAGCTTTAGGCAACCTAAGGGGTAAACAATGAAGGGAATATATTCCTGGTTGGACGTGATCGAGCTTTACACCTTCCACAAGAACGATTTCCTGAACCATTTTAGTAGTGTTAGTGTTGAGTGTCAATCTTATTTTTCCGCATTAAATTTAAATACCAATGCAGCAAAATCCAATCTCCTTAATGTCAAGAGATGACTAGTGAAAAAAATTCAGGAAATACTAGCAAATTGAATAGAATATGCAACTCCTACTCAATTGTTTTAGGGATAGGAAAAAAAAAGCCTTCTACTCAATTGATCATCAAAATGTTGCATGGAAATTATGAAACTTATGGTTAGAGACATGCCAGCTGAAAATTACAAGAAGCTCTCTCAAATTCTCTGATATACATAAGGGAATATATATATATATATATATGTAGTTGCAAAAAGTATCGATCAGATATTAGAAGCCTAATTTATTAGATAGTTTTAATTTCTTACCCTGGCATCTAGAAAAACAAGATGAGCCGGAATTGCATCATCATAAGTAGTAACCGCTAGGTAATCAAGACCTATATTTCATAGCAGAAAGATAAGTTAGTGTAACAGAATGACATTTTAACTGAGAATGCTAATGGGGTATGAAAGGGAATGGGAAGATTGAAAGAAACATAATTGAGAGCCAATGACTGGGAATTAGAGCATATAAGTATCCATCCATGCCCCAAAAGGTGAAAGTAATGGATGTATAATATGATTCATGTGTTTTTTGCTGTGGCCCCAAGAATCCTTAAATCACTAGGAAATAAGTGATGAATCTACTAGTCATTACCATTCAGAACCAAATCATTGCTTGCTGGATCTGCTTACAGTTACCTCTAAATAAGCTTTGAAATATAATAAAAACAAAACATTAAAGAGCATCATGATAGGTTGCAGGTTCACAAAGGTAGGGCTTATATAAATATATGAAGTAAAAGTGTTGTAAGCAGTAAGCACACTAGAAACTTTTTGCTTGAATTTGGATTTAACAATAAAAAAATAAAATAAAATAAATTTAAAAAAAAATTGATTTTGAGTTTAGAGGATTTTGCTCTAACAAAAACACTTGGGATATTATAGATTTAATATAACATCTTTTACTTGAACATTTTAAATCTATAAATTAATAAAGCTTAAATCCATCCATAGTGCTTTCCATTTTATATTTTATAATTTTTATTCAAGTCATTTAAACTTTAAAAACTAAATCTAAGTCCTTCTCTTCAAATACTTCTATCCAAATAAAATAAAATTAATAATTTCCTCCAATACGTGGAAAAATATTAGATATGCTAAAAAATCATGTACATATTAAATATCGTCAAAATGCATAAAATAAGTGAAAAATGTAAATGGTTGGCCTTCAATATTAGATATTGGTCATGTTTAGAAAGTCCAACTTTTTAAGGAAACATAATTTAATATGTTGGCTTTCAATTAAACCTTGTGGAAACATAATTTATACTCTTGAAAATAGCATTAAATTTTTAAATAAAAATTTCCAAAACTGCTCTCATTAATTTAAATTCTTGAAAAAGAATAATATTGAATTTTTAAATAAAGTAGAGGGTAAGTTAAGAATTTTATTTATTAACTTTTTAAAGAGGACTACATTTTGAGACATCCTAAAATGAATTGCAAGATTAACAATTTGGAACAAAGCTACATGGTGCTGAAGGCAGCTTTGAGGGGCAAAAGAAGGCCACATTAATCTTATTATCAAGTAGCTCCAAATTGATAGAAATGACAATCTATGTCTTACCAATAAGTTTGATATCTGTGTTCTTTACCAACCATTCAGCACCATCAGTCGTGAATCCCGCATAGCTTGAGTCAAACTCCTTCTTCCACATTAGCCGCCTAAAAATAAAATTAGTTTTAGTTCACAAAAAAAAAAAAAAAAAAAAAAAAAAAAAATATTAAAGGGTTAAAAGGTTGTATAATTAAACAAAACAGACATTAATTCCAGCCTGTCCAGGAATATCATCATTTATTACTACATTATTTGATCATTTTCCCCATCTCTCACTTTTTCCCCATCTCTCATTTTCTAATTTTGTATCATATATATATATATATATATTCACTGGTAGCTAGATATATGCCACCATTGCCATTTCCATATC